>NC_058132.1:633844787-633864460 GCF_016433145.1 Gracilinanus agilis
TCTTCTTCTTCTTCTTCTTCTTCTTCTTCTTCTTCTTCTTCTTCTTCCTCTTCCATGCCTCAAGTGCTTTAAGGGTTTGCAAAGTACTTTATTAATAAGAAAAAACAATTTTAAAGAACAAATAAACATGCAAACAGCCCATGGTCTACAGATGTTTCCTCCCCAAACAACAAAGATCATGGGTATCCTCTAGGACAGTGATGGGCAAACTTTTTAAAGAGGGGGCCAAAGGAAAAGAAATGCTCATCTGTCAGTCTGTTTCTAAGGCAACACTTTCGAAGTTTCATTGTATTGTATTCTACTCATTGTATTTGTCAGATTAGGAACAATGTTGCACAGCCGGATAGAACATTTCAGGGGGCTATATCTTGCCCGTGGGCCATAGTTTGCCCATCACTGCTCTATGAGAGATAGTGGCTGGGTACTACTATATGGGGTACTCAGATTCATATCCCTCCAAGGAGGAATAGAGAGGGACAGAAGAGAAGACTTTTAAAAGGAGAGAAGAGAAGAAATGACAGAGAGTGAGCATCTCTCTTCTAGGAAGCCCACATGGACCCTACCTAATATATGGAAAAAAATATGAAACTTGTGAGAAGATAAAAACGACACAGAAAAAATTTAGCAAAATCATAATAATGTAAACATATTTATTTATTTTGTAAACCTTTACCTTCCACCTTAGTATCAATACAGTGTATTAGTTCCAAGTCAGAAGAGTGAAAAGGGCTAGGCACTGGGAGTTAAGTGACTTGTCCGGGGTCATACAGCTAGGAAGTGTCTGAGGTGAGCTTAGGACCTCCAGTCTCTAGGCTCTCAGTCCACTGAGCCACCCAGCTGCCCCCAATATAAAACATTTAATTACAGCTATGTGACTTTTCCCCCATCCCCTAGAGTGGACCTGTGGTTTCATTCAAAATCCCAATGAGGAACCTCTTTCTATCAACACAGATTGCAGTTACTTGAAACTGTTTCAGAAAGATATTGGGATGCTCAACTTTGATATGCTTAGTTATTATCAGCAATACCAATGATCCAGGACAATTCTGAGGGACTTATGACAAAGAATGCTATCCATCTCCAGAGAAAGAACTGTTGCAGTCAGAATGCAGATGAATTTTCAATTGATTCTTTGGGTTTATGTTTTGGGGTTTGGGTTTTATGAGATTACTCACAAAAATGAACAATGCGGAATTGTGCATACGGAATATGCATGATAATACATGTATAGCCTAGAATCAATCATTTGCCAGCATCAAGAGGGGGAACAGAAGGGAGGGGGGGAGATAAATTTGATCATATAACTTAGGAAAAAATATGGAAATATTTTACATATAATTGGTAAAAAAATAAAATTTTTAAATAAAAAAAGAAAGACTTTGAGAAGTTAAGTGACTGAGATAGCCAATATGTAAGTAAGAGGCAGATCTTGAACCCAGGTTTTCCAGATTCCAAGGCTAGAGCTTGTCACAACATAGTTCCAGAACAAAATGCCAAAGTTAAGAGTTCAGATAAGGACAGAGAAATGAGCAGAAAATCTTGAGATAATTAATATTCACACATAAGAGGCATTTCAGATCTCAACCCCCTTCTCTCTACCACCCTCTGTCCCCTTTCCCATTTAAAAAAAGAAAAAACAGATGAGCAAAAATGACATCTATCTTGATTGTGACAATGTATTGTCAGAATAACGAGAGTCAGTACCCAAATGTTATGATAGAGGGGAGATAGAGTCTATGAAGTAAGACTCTCTTCTATCTCTCCCCTCCTGCCAAATATACACTGTGGGAGACTTTGAGGGGGTGTCACCCTGAAACTGGGTGACCTGAATGGTCATGCTGCCCCCACAGGAGTTGGGGACAAGACTTCCCTATAAGCTGAGGTATGTGGTACCCCAATCCAATTCTGAATGAGGTCCCAGAATGTCATAAATCCCTCAGTCAACTTCACAGAGGGTGGTCTGGCTTCAAGATGGAGGCAGCCAGACCAAGCTGTGGTTCCTTCCTTCCTTGTTGTCATCTCAGGCCCTCTGGAATGCTATCTGACTAATGAATGGCTTTTATTCTTCACAATTCATGAATTGGGGAAAGGGGTGAAGGGCAGAGGGATCTGGGGTACCCTCTACTCTATTTCTATGGGGTCTGTCACTTGGGTAGGAACCTTTGGGGTTCCTACTCCCAAGATTCTTCTCCCCCCCTTCTCCCTCTGATTCCATTTCTATTTCTATTTCTATTTCTATTCTTTCTATAATAGTAAGTTAGTCTGGAAAGGATCTCTCAGGAAAGTTGGGTAATGGGGGTAGGACACTAAGAAATTGCTCCCAAAATGGAGTCCCAAAACTTATCTCACTAGATGGTTGAAGTCTTAATGGGTGAGAAGCGCTGGGATGTCTTTGTTCAGGGAATGGGGGTTTCAATGGTCAAAGAAAGATCCTCAGGAAGCACTCAGGACTGGATCCAAGCTGGGATGTCCACCACCAGAACCCTTTTCCTACTCCTCCGTTCTCTGGAGCCTCTCTCAGGATTCCTTTGGTCTCAACTGTCACCAATTGTCAGTCACTCCTTCTCTGGATCCTTTTGTCCCATTCCCCTTGCACAAAGTCCATCCTTACAGTATGCAACAAGATAGCAGTCATTAATTCTGTAAAAGAAGGAATTTGTGGGACTATTATCTATTTTTTGGAACCAATGTGGGCTTCTCAGTTACTCAATATTTGTTTCTTTTGGGTGATCATTTCATTTACCTGGCTATAGACCTACTGAATCTTATTTTTCTGTTTTTGGTTATTTAGCTATAAATGAATTCATATATATTTCCCAATGTTTCTCTGAATTTTCTATATTTATCATTTTTTTGCTATATGATAATATTCTATTTTAATTATATGTAGTCTCTCTCTCTCTCTCTCTCTCTCTCACACACACACACACACACACACACACACACACAGGGTATATGAGAATTCCTCATTTCATGTACAGCTTTTTTAATCTTGTTTTTTAATAAATGTTGGAGGAGATGTGGGAAAATTGGAACATTAATGCACTGTTGGAGGAGTTGTGAACTGATCCAACTGTTCTGGATATTAGTTTGGAACTATACCCAAAGGAAAATAAAACTTGTGAATATTTGTGAAAATTGTGAAGTTATAAAATTGTGCATATCCCTTTATTCAGCAATGCTATTATTAGATCAAAGAGATAAAAAAAGGGAAAAGAGGTATTTGTACAAAAATATTTAAAGCAGTTCTTTCAGTGGTGGCAAAGAATTGAAATTGATGAGATGTCCATCAATTGGGGAATGACTGAACAAATCCTGGTATATGATTAAAATGGATTTTGTTGAGCTCTAAGAAATGATTAGCAGACTTCTTTCAGGAAAAAAAACAAAAAACTAGAAAGACTTTAATGAACTGATGCAAAGTGAAGTGAGCAGAACCCAGAGAATTTTGTACATAATAATAGCAATATTGTTCAACGGTCAATTGTGAGTGATTTATCTATTCCCAGCAAAAAAAAAAAAAAAAAAAGTGATCCAAAACAATTCTGAAGGACTTATGATGAAAAAATGCTATCCATTCCAGAAAAAGGACTGATGGAATTGCTTAACACCTCAGAAAGGAGGTAAGAAAGATAGAAAAATCATTGGGTACTCAAATTTTTAGAACATGAATGGTAAAAATAGTTTGTACATGTAATTGGGGAAAATAAAATATTGAAAAATTAAAAATAAAAAAATATTTTATCAATATCTTCTTTTATGTAACAGTTTCCAAACCTAGTAATCATTCCTAAAAATAAGATTTACAATGATAAGGAAAAAATCAACAAATAAAATCTATATATCAACTATATTTGACAGTGTATGTAATACCTCATACCCACAGTTTTCTCTTTCTCTGCAATGATTTAAGAAAGTATATTTTCTCAACTTCTCTTTGGGGCCAAGACCATATATTACAATTCCATAGCATTCAGTTTCCTTTTGTTGTAATCCCCATCTATATTGATAGTTATTTTTCCCTTTAAATTGATATTTAGTTCTACATTTAGTTCCCAGGCTTCTCTGAATTCATCTTCATTATTTTTCATGTCAGAGGAATATGGCATTATACTCACATACTACAATTTATTTAGCCACTCCCCACATGATGAGGAATATAATTGAGTTTTTGATCTTGGATATTTGAAATTACTCATTAAAAAAACAACAATGATATTCTGATGGTCAAATCCAGAACAACCCTATTTATTTTTATAGATCTCATACCCATTTCTGTTGCTACAACTATTGATGCAGTTGACATTTCCCTTTTTGTTTTTTTAGAAATACCAACCTTTTGCTTTCTTCCTTTCTACCTCTCTAAGAACTTATCCTCTGGCTTTTTTTTCCTGGTTTCTCATTCAGTTTCCAACCATTTAATCTGGTTGTTCCTTGAGGGCATATAATAGGACATTTCCCTCTTCTCTTCTAACCTTCTTTTCTCATTAATCTCGCACATCCCCTCAATTTCTAATTCATTGTCACCACAAAAAGAATTATTCAATATATTTATGCAGTGCAGGACTTTTCCCTTTTTCTTTGATCTCTTTAGGATACAGACCACTAAGAGCAATTTTCAGTTGATCTAGTTTTGCAAAACTGTGACAATGTGAAGATGAGATTTACTCTCCCCTTGCCTAGTTTTAAATTTAATCAACCAAAAGCAAAGACACCCTCACTTAATAGTAAGTAGTTGAGGTTCACAAACCACTTTCTAAAGCAACTGACTGCTCCCCTGAGCAATGTTAAGAAAATTTAAAGACTGCAATTGGTCCCTGTAAGGTAGAGGAAGGGACAGGAAGTGATGTAAAAAAGGAACTATAAAAGTTGATAAACTTCCTGTCCAAGGGGTCTTTGGTCTTCTTCCTGAATTTTCAGTTTGGAGGATCTTATCCTTTGAAAATTTGCCTTGGGACTTCGATCTTCAGCTTCACTTGGACCTTGGACTATGGCTCTTGGATTGCTTCTAGTAAGATTGCTCCTGGATCTCTTCCCTTTGGACTTCTGCTTGGTGAGTGAAAAGCTGACTTCTTTTCCTGGCTTCTGGAGAGATTAGTTTCAGAGACGCCTCCCCTTCCTGGAGTGCTGGAAGCCAGCCAGCAGTTTCCAGTTATCTTGAGAGGTGTGATGGTTCAGCCGAAAGGGAGAATGAGTGAGTTGGAGGCACAGTGGATTTTCCAGAAGCTGCTCTCTGCCACTTCCTGTGGATTTTTATTTTTATACCTTTCTCTCACAGTCACACAAATGCTGGGAAAATTTACATTTCAAATTCAAAACAGAGTAGAACCCAAGGTTATAGGAAAGTTGGGGCAAGCGAAGTTCAATTTCTCATATAGATTTTACTTTTATTCTAAACAAATTTCAAGGCTACCAAGATCTTAGGCCATCCAATTATTATTTTGATAACAGACTTTCAACATATTTCAAAAGTGGTTTAGAGTGTGAGAACCTCCAAATTTGGGGGGACAAGTCAAACATGGGAAAGTAGTGAAATGTGAAAATGTTTTAGTTTTATAGGGTTAAATTCAGTGTGAGAAAGGATTGAGGGAAAAAGGTATTTTTGTTTTGCCATGCTGTGGCCTTCAAGCTCTGAGACAGGGAAAAAAGCTGCTTCTGTTATTCGGTTTTTTCATTGAGTGTGTTGTTATTAACTCATTAAATGTAGGTTGATTATAGAGAATACAAGGTAATTCTATAAGAAGTTCTATGAATGGATTTCTTTAAAGAAATTTTATATCTATACTACAAAACTTGAGGCTACTCTAAAAATATAGATTATAATAATTTTAATAATAAAAAATATTGGTCAGGAGAGAGCCATATAGAGGGGTCTGGATCGGGTTTTCCATCTATCCTGTGACCATCAAGTCAGTACCTCGTTCCTCTGGTGGGGGCTCCTGGTACTGGAGGAGGCCATTTGGGTTGAAACCTTGCTTAATTCACCACCAAGTCCTCCAGCTAAGGGTTTAAGGAGCCCTGCATTGGGTTGAGCCAAGCACCAAAGAAATATTTAGTGTGGTAGGATAGACTACTCTCCTCTATTCTCTTTTTCATTTCTCTACTTTCACTCTTTCCACCCTTTTTGTAAATAAAAGTCACTAAAAGTCATTTTTGACTTGGGCTGTATTGATTTTTAAAATCAGCAACCATAGTATTATCTTAGAATTCTCATATATTTTAGTCAAACCCTTAATTTAAATTCCTTACAATAAATAATATTAAAATACCCATTTGGCAAGTGAGGAGCAACCAGTTTCCTCTTCCAAGAAGGAAAAGATGTCCACCATAAACAGAAAATCTAAATGAGCAAGAAGTGATGAAATAAACAAATGGGTTTTAAATGAATTACATTATTTTCCTCTTTTGCTTTAAACTTTTATTCAAATTTCTACTAAGAGTAGCATAGTTTTCCAGGACAAAATATCATTTATTTAATGCTCTAAATCTAGGGGAAATTAGGATGATTACTGCTGTTCATTGGCTCCAGGTTATGACAGAAGGATAAACTCTGTCTCTGCAATGGAGGTACCCTAATTAGTATCTCTTGCTATGTTGTTTTGGGAAAGTAGAAGCACATTTTAAAAGTCAGCTACTCATAAGATGAAGCAAACAAGATTCTTATCTGAAGTGGGGAGACAAATCTGATTTTTCCATTTCGCTTCATTTTGTTTCTTTTCCTTCTGAATGAGCAGAGAATAAGCTGGACCTATTTCTTCTGGTCACAACTAAATATCTGGATTCTAGGATCCCTAAATTCTTCTAGGTTGAGAAAAAGACAAAAAAATAAAAAGGCAAGAAAGAAAGTCTGTAATCCATGCTAGCAAAAATGCTTGTGAACAATGGGAGAACTTTTGTTGGTGCCTGTTACCCGATTCCAAAGAGTTTCCTTGGAGATCCTTTTCCAGATTAAGTATGCTCCATCTAACTGTATTTTGACCAGCATGAAGTAGGATAAAGGTAATTACTTCCTAAAAAGATAAGAGATTTTGTTTTGAGTTAGAAATTTTTAGCCAAAAGCCTATGACTTGTTTCACTTTGGAAAGACACTTTTGAATTGTATTTCTTTAAGTGTAATTTCTTTTACATTCCTATGCATTTTATTTTATACATTTAAAGTATTCTTAAAAAGTTTCCCCAGGCTCTCTCAGATTGCCAGTGGGTTTGTGCCAAAATATAACAAACAAAAATAAATAAGAAATAACAAAATAAAACAAATAAGTTCAAACCCCCTGCTTTATGTCAATTCATTTTCTGATTTCAAGAAGCTTTCTTCCCACTGGGTAATTCCTACACATAGAGAAATAAGTAAATTACAGGTGTTTTATAGATGGAGTTTCATAGAGTTTTTAGCTGGAGTGGCATGTTTAGGAAAGTTAAGGGAAGAAGTGGTAGCCGAGCAGATATAAACTCAAAATATACAGATTAAACTTGGGAAAATGAGGAGGAAAGGCACTGGAATGAAAGGAGACAGAGAAAAGTCATCTAGTACATCTGAGGAAGGATTTGAAGTCTCACTATTTGGATTCCAAGTCCACTGAATGATGATTCCTCTTGATACATGTGATAGCCAGATATTGCTGTATACAGAGTACTGGACCCGGAGTTAAGACTTGAGTTTAACTCTAGCCTCAGATACTTATTAACTGAGCAACCCTGAGCAAATTACTTGACTTCTGTCTCCCTCAATCTTCTCATCCTTAAAATGGGGATAATAATAGCAGTTACATCAGAGCTGTAGTGAGGATAAAATGAAATATTTGTAAAGCAATTTGTAAACCTTTAAACTATATAAATACTGCCTCTATTGCTATGATTTTAAATTATGTGCTAATTATATAATATTTGAGTAATTATTCATCATTGTCTCTAATTGATGGTAGGTAAGGAGTAAAATATCTAGTTTTGAGACTGACTACTAATTTAGATAGATCACATTGTGCCCTGGATAGTTGGATTTTTCATTTCTTTTTGAAATAGTAATTTCTTTCTTTCTTTCTTTCTTTCTTTCTTTCTTTCTTTCTTTCTTTCTTTCTTTCTTTCTTTCTTTCTTTCTTTCTTTCTTTCTCTCTCTCTCTCTCTCTCTCTCTCTCTCTCTCTCTCTCTCTCTCTTTCTTTCTTTTTTTCATGCTAACCTTTTGTCTTGGAATCTTACCTTCAGTCTTGGAATTAATAGAGTATCTTGGTTCCAAGGCAGAGGAGTGGTAAGGCATAGGCAATGTGGGTTAAGTGACTTGCCCAAGGTCATACAGCTAGGAAGTGTCCGAGGCTAGATTTGAACCCAGGAACTCCCATCTCTGCACCTGGCTCTCAACCCACTGAGTCACCCAGCTACCCTCTGAAATATAAATTTTGAAAACATACAGAAAGAAACATACTATTCTTTCTTAGGTCTATTAAAAATTCATATCTTCCTAATTGATTCCTAGTATAAACCATTATATAAAAGGGTTTTTGACATCCCTGTCTTCCCTTTTATAATCAATATAATATATCGGTTCCAAGGCAAAAGAGCAGTAAGGGTTAGGTAATTGAGGCTGTGACTTGCCCTGGGTCACACAGCTAGGAAATGTCTGTGGGTAGATTTGAACTAGCATCTCTCATCTCTAGGCCTGTCTCTCTAGACACTGAGCCACCTAGCTGCACCCTATTTTTTAAATTGTTTTCCCATGCCTTTTGTTTTTCCAAATCAAAGTTTAACTCTGATGCAAATTTTAGACAAGGTGGGGCAACCCTTAGCAACACTTATGATTTGACACTTGGTGGGGCAGTCAATGGATTACCAGTGCCACTTGACCTTGGCCCCTTCCTGTCTCTCTTGCAGCCTGTTTGCTAATCAGTTGATGACAAAAGATGTTACAAGGCAGAAGTGAGTTGAGGATGCAATCTAATTTTGGAGCAGAGTAAGATCCAAGAAAATGAAACATCATTTCATCATGAAAATTCATTATATATATATCAAGAAGTCCAGTCTTGCTGGCTTATAAAATTTAGAATAGGGAGTAAAGTATAGTAATACCCACATAGTAGTTTGTGTGTGGGAAGCCAATAAGAGAATAGATAAAAATCTGAGACTCCTCTTTTGACTCCTTTTGTGATCCTTGTGATTTCTTGTTGAAATGCATTGTGGCTTTATTGAAAAGCTTTAAGTTAATAGCAAACCTGAATTTAAAAAGTTAACACTGTTCCCCTTTGGCCAGGAATGCAGCTGCCTATTATAGCCAAGGCCAAAACCTTAGCAGGGGCAATTCAATCCTGAGAAAAATATTCCCCAACTTGGCTTTCTGACTATTATCTGAGTTGAATATTCATCATTTGTATATTTCTTTACTTCTTGATTTAATCTTTTTATAAATTCTGTATATATTTTCTCTGGGCCTTATCTAATCTCTGCCAAACCTGTGGACAGTTTCTTAGTTACTGGGATTCTTTTCCATGCCTCTAAGGCACACTTCCTACATTGAATTAGAGCTTCTCTAGGTAAATTTATTTGATCAGCCTGTAATTCCCATTCATCTTTTCCAAGTAACATTTTTTTAGTAACTCTGATGCCCTGTTTTTTTATTAATGGCTGCCTTTTGTTTTGCCAATTCAGCAAATTCTGATTTCAAAAGAAGGTAGTCTCCTGCAGAAAGGGAATATCTTGAGGTCTGAATCCAATCAAAGGGGGTCACCCAAATCGCCTCTAAAGTTTCCACCAAAGTTAAAGTGTATGGAGAAGCAGGACCATATGAAGCACAAACTGTTTTAATTTCTTTTAACACTTTGTAGGGAAGAGGCTCTCATGTGGGAGGCAGAGGCTCCTCTGCTTTTATCTCTCTTTCCTCTGTTGAAGAGAGGTTTTTTGGTTGGGTAAGGTCCTCTGCTAGAGTCTTTTTCATTCAAATTTTAAAACTCTGTTTTGATTTATGATGAGCCTTTTTCTCCTCCTCTGATTCTAACACTGAAACCTTAAAGATTTCATTCTTTACATTCTGACCAGATAGCAAAGTTGTTTTTTCAGCAGCCAATGAAATTTTTTTCTGGCACTTGTTCTGATCCATGCTCAGTATAATAATTTTTCAAATCATTGCCAACTTTTTGCCAGAATTCTGAGGCAATCCATGGACTACAATTTTGAATAAGATCAAGAAATTTAGTGAGCTGTTCTTTACTAATTTTTACTCCCCATTTTCTGAGGATGTGCTTAGTTATATCAATAAAAAGAGTACTTTCCTTTGATTTACTGTGTCCCATCCTGTTAA
The DNA here is from genome assembly GCF_016433145.1 of Gracilinanus agilis. Lineage (NCBI taxonomy): Eukaryota > Metazoa > Chordata > Mammalia > Didelphimorphia > Didelphidae > Gracilinanus > Gracilinanus agilis. The sequence continues at coordinate 633,855,071 of NC_058132.1, forward strand.
TCTATTCTTTTACTTCTAGTGTCTTCCCTTAAGGGGAGAGTTATGAAAACTCTGGATTTCTTGCCCTTCTTCAGGCAGAAACTAAACTGTCATAATTTGGGAGTTGTCTGAGGGGAGGGCAAATCTTTACCTGAATCCAGCATTCCAAGGTCCCTGTCTAGTAGCCAAATCTCGAGATCTTTTTATCATCTCCAGATAATCGGATAAAGACAATAATGACGATAATGATGGTTTAGATGACAGAAAGACGTGTCCGTGTCCACTTATTTCTTATCAACTAAACCATCATTATCATTATTATTGTCTTTATCAGATTATCTGGAGATTATAAAAAGATATTTAGATTTGGGGTCAGATTGTAATGAACTTTAAAGACTCAACAGAAGAGTTCCTGAGAAAATAGGAAGTTTATGTCTAGACAATCTATAGAGCTGAACTTCATAAAAATATTATTATGTCAAAGATGTATCAAAGAGCTAAGAGACTTGTGGTAGAGAAACCAATACATATGTTTTGGGAGTAATCTAAGTGAGAGATAATATAAAAATAAACTAAGATGGTTTCTCTGTGAGTAGAGAGAAGAGGATAAATAGGAAAGGTCTCATGGATAAGATCTGATTATTCTAGATCTTGGGCAGATGGAAAGCAAAGAGTCAAGTTTAAATATGAGATTGGTGTCTTGACTAACTAGAAGAATGGTGATGCTCCACTGAGAATGGTGAAAATGGTTTTAGCAGGGGAAGATGATGAATTCTGCATTTAATATATTGAGTTTCATACATCCATAAGATAAGTAACCAGATGAAGATGGTAACCACCACCTGGTGAAGTGAGATCAAAGTTAAGAAGATACACTGGGACTAGATATGTAGAATTGGGAGGTATTTGTATTGAAATGATCATTGAAAATGTGTCAATTGACAATTCAGAGGGATTTATGGAAAGGAACACTATCCACATTCAGAGGAAGAACTACAGGAGTAGAAACACAGAAGAAAAACAACTGCGTGGACACTTGGGTTGATGAGAACATGATTGGGGATGTAGACCTGAAAAGACCACACCAATGTAACTATCAATAATGTGTAAATAAGTCTTGACTGACCACACCAGTGGAAATGCGAATTAGCTATGGCAGGGGGGTAGGGGGTGAGTCAGGGGATGGGAGAGGTGAAGGGGGTGAAGGGTAAAGTAAAAACATGACTTATGTAACCAGGGAAATTTTTTCTAAAAATAAAAAATTATTAAAAAAAAAAAAAAGAAAATGTGTCAATTGAGCTTAGTAAAACATAGGATGCAGAAAGCAAAAAGGAGAATCCTAGAAAAAGCCTTGGAAGATATCCATAGTTACAAGACTCCAGGAAAGCAGGCTGAAAAGAAGTGAAAAGGAGTGAGTAGATGGTAAAAGGAAAAATGAGTTAAATCAGTGTCATGATGTCATAGGGATGTGAAAATATCAAGATGGTGGGAGTGGTAAACAGTATACATTACTATAGAGAGTCAATAAATATGATTGAATATTGAATACCTTCCAAAGTATTTTTTCTATTTTACAGATGAAGAAACTGAGGCTCAGAGAATATATAGAATATATCCAATTACTTAAACCAAGAATTGAACCTGACTCTTCTGATTCTAAGGCCAATATCTAATGGATAATACTACAATATAATGCAGTTTCAGCTGCATAAAGAAAAAAGATAATGGATGGAATGATACATCCGTTTACTTAATATATGATGCAAAGTGATATACTCACTATTTGATAGAAAGAAATGTATGGAGTAGATTTTCTCATCCCCTATTTCCAGTGTACATTTTGAGAATGTTTCATCCCCATTCTGATGAGCATGAAGAAATTGTGGGGTGTAGGGTGGCTTCTGACCTTGTATGTGTTTCTAAGGGGTTTATTTCCTCAATGCAAAGAGGCTCTTTCCCAATACACAGGTATTTTTTGCATGATTCATTCTGTCTATCCACTGAGTTTCCTGATTATCAAAATTCCTGATTTTCAACTAGAACAACTGGAAATTCAGAGGACATTTTCAAAGACACAGGTATTAACTAATCCCCTCTCCTGGATGAAGCTTCCTAGTTGTTAAGATATGGTTTTATAGAAGGGTGGGAAAAAGATAGCCCTAATAAAATTTGACACAAGGGCTATGGTGGAAGGACTTTGCTCCCCATACAGAGTATGGATTTAACTTGTATCTGAAATAAGTTCCTTGTCTATGTTAACCTATTTTTTATGTTCTTTCCTTTTAATATTAACCTCATATGAACTGAAAGGTTGGGAGAAATTATAGCAGAAACTGGCATTTCCTTTTTCCTGGCACCAGAATAGCAGGTGACTAAGTGTTATAAAATAGACCATCATGACAATCCTTTAAGGGAGGCTATAGCTCACATAATCTATTCATAGAAAAAATATAATCCTACTTTTTAAGATTACTACAGCTGTGTACCACAAAGTAGTATCTTCTCAACACTTAGCCTGTTTTTTCTCCCTGTACCTCTGTACCCCACAAGTACCCTGTGTGCCCCAAATCTGGCATGCAAAGTGGTCAGCTCCTGTGGTCATTGAAATCAATACATAAGTGTCCCACTCTCAGAAGAACAACTTTGAACACACTTTCCAGATGAAAAGCCCTGTATCTCTGTGTTTCCCAATGTGACGCCACCCTCTTGTGAGTTATACTCTATGTTTTGGGATACATTTTTTTTTGGGGGGGGAAAGTGGGACACACTTTTCTTTTTCCCTTTCCCTTATCCCCTTTTACTTGCAAATTAAGCTCTTTTATTGAACTGGCTCTCACTGTTTTACATGTTTCCTCATCATCTGAGATAATTTTTAAAAATTTATTTGTTTCTTACATTAAAGTTGTCTGATATCTGCCCTCTTCCCTACCTTTTTCCCCTCTGAAAGAAAAAGACTGGGCAACATATTCTGAGCAAAGTCTAACTTTATTTGATGGGCAAAGCAAACAAGTCAGAGGTCTACGCCGCCCCCCAATCCTCCAGTAAGTTGTGAGATCCCATGTTGCCAAATACACACTTTTTTATATCTTCATGTTTGCACTTCACAGTAAATCCCCAACTCCCTCAGACGTCATCCCATCCTCCATGGTCTTCAAGACATCTGTGGTCTCTTTAACACTTGGAATGTATTTAACATAAAGAATAATATAATACATAATCACACACTTAGGCTTAGTATGATAACACTTATGTTTAATGCAGTTACACAGACTTAAAACTATTACTCAGGAGCTTATCTAGGAATACATTCATGATCTGGTTACATATACTTGCTACAAATCACATGGTTGTAAAGTATCAAAACTAAAGGAATTCTTAAGCTAATTCCAATGAGAAGCTGCTTAATTAAATTCCCTTCCCATACCTCCCTGCACTAGAGAAAGCATCATTTGACAAATACACATACACACACAACACACATGTATGTATAACATATACATGCATGTAGAAATAATATCTATATTAACATCATAAAATAAAATATATACACACATACATATAAAGATACATGGGATTTATAGAATGCAGTCATGTGTATTACACACATATACATATATACACACATATATGTATATGCACGTATATGTGTGTGCACACATATAAAAATCTGACCTTCTATATAAGAAACTTTTCTTCCTTCCTCCTTAATGCCTTTAATTTAATGATTATTTCTAATTTATCTTGGATATGCTATATTTGTACATAGTTCCCTGCATGTTGTCTCCCCCATTAGGCTGTGACTCCTTGAAAGCAGAGACTGTCTGTTGAATTTTTTTTTTTTTTTGGTAGCACCAATACTTGGCATAGTCAAGGCACTTAATCAATACTTGTTTATTTATTGACTTATTGTTGGCTCTTTTCAGGCACTGTCATTCCCCCCCATGTTTCTTATCACTTCTACCTTAGAACTTTGTACTTTCTTGTTCAAAACAAATCTAAACTATCACTTCCCCTCCTCAGTTCCTTTGCTTTATGAGGGATGAAATTATTACTAAAGCAAATAAAGATGAATTCATCTACTCTTCTCTTATTAGAGAAAGAGCTTCGACAGATATCTGAATAGTTCAGACCCCTCAGCACACTAGTATCACACTTCAATGCCTGACTACCAAATTAATCATCTAATCCTTACAGATAGTCTGTAATCTGCTCCCCACAAAATATCATTTCTCTTTTTTCCTTCCATTGAGCCCCATCTAATACTTTCTTCCATGTTTTCCTTCTCCAATTATGTGTTCTATAGCTCATGAAATGTAACAGTGACTAAGAAAGACAATGAAGTTTCCTTACACTAGTTAGTCTAATACCTTCTATTTGTTGTCTTTGTTCACCTCCCTGTAGATGCAAAGGAGGCTGAAAACCTTGGATTCAGTAGGAATCAAGGCAAAAATCACCAGCCACCAGGTGGACAAAGAATCTTGTCTGGGACAATAAGAATTTGGAGGGTGATGGAGAAGGTTGTCAGTGCTGTCATTGTTCCTCAGGTATTGCTAATTGCTTTATTTTCAGGGATCCAGAAATAACTATTAGGGGTACGGTTGGAGTAGAAAGGGATTTACTCATTTCAACCCAACCAGAAGAGAGGACTGAGTATCTTCCTTTTGCAGAAGTGGGATAGGGGCCAAAAAAAAAAAAGGTAGATTTGAAGAACTCTTTTGTGCATTCCTTTTGGTTATAGACCTTACTTTTTAAAAGAGGGTAAATATTTTCATTAACCACAGGCATCTTGTCTCAGCTTTTTTTCCTTCCTCAGTTTCCTTCTTCTCTCTTTTTATCTCACTCTGAGTCAGTCTCCATCTCTTTGTCTTTGTCTCTTTCTGTCTGTCTCTCTGTCTCTTTCACACACACACACACACACACACACACACACACACACACACACACACACACATTTATACTCCCTTTTAAGAAGAAAAATGTCCAGAGTCACCCAGATCAGCTCAGCTCCAGGAAGGAGTATGAGCAGCTCAGAAATGAAGCATGTGTCAGTTTCATGAAAAAAGTGAATTGAACCCATAGTGGAATAGCAGAACTGAAAAACCAGTTCTTTGGAGATAGATCTGTGAGAAATAACTAAATGCAATCCTAGTAAAGTATATGTCATCTGTGGTGTGTTCCTTCTGCACTAGTGTGAGAAACTGCACTACACTGACTTTGGAGCAAAAGGGAAAGAATTATCCGCCTACTTCATTTTTCTCTTAAAAATTTTTTTTCTTTTTTGCTTAAATAAATGCTTTGCTATTTGATTTATCTCTCCTGATTGAACAATTGGCAGAAAACAAGCTGGGAGTTCAAGTTGTATTTGCATAACTGTGATTTGTGATAACACTCTGTGGGAAGCCATCAAAACACAGCAGGTGCCAGAAGGATGGTTGTTTCCCTCAGTTTCCCCTATGTGACTCTTTCCTCACTAACATTCCCTTTTACTGAAATTATATATCCTTACTCAGCCCCAGGGAAACGCAGAAAAACAATACAGGCTGATAACAAGGCCACCCACAGACCTCCCACAAACCCCTAAGTAAACTTCACATTTATATGTTATAACACAGAAACTTCTACTGAAATCATTTCACAACAAACCAGCATATAGTGAGTTAACTTTAAAGATTTTAAAACTCTTAACTAAGATTCCCTATTTATATAGGTGCCTGCAAGAACAGGCCAGAACAGTCTCCAAGTTTCCCCCCTCCCAGATCAGATTTGGTACAGTAATTTAATATAAAAGAACAATGAATGAAATGTGAAAAAATTGTCTACCATGAAAAAGCCTGTACATTCCCACCACTGTGGCCCAAGACATACGTCAAACACACCTAACACATTGTCTCTAAGAAAAGATGTGTGGTGAGAATTGATTTCCATGCCAACTTTATTTTTTTTTAAATAATTTTTTATTTTTAGAAAAATTTCCCATGGTTACATAAGTCATGTTTTTACTTTCCCCTTCACTCCCTCAACTCCCCTGTCCCCCTCCCCTGCAGCTAATTCGCATTTCTACTGGTTTTAATATGTGTGGTCAGTCAAGACTTATTTACACATTATTGATAGTTACATGGGTATGGTCTTTTCAGATCTACATCCCTAATATTGTCCTCATCAACCCAAATGTCCAAGCAGTTGTTTTTCTTCTGTGTTTCTACTCCTGTAGTTCTTCCTCTGAATGTGGGTAGGGTTTTTTCCATAAATCCCTCAGAATTGTCTTGGGTCATTGCATTGCTCCTAGTACAGACATCCATTACATTCAATTTTACCACAGTGGTCTCTGTGTACAATGTTCTTCTGGCTTTGCTCCTTTCACTCTGCATCAATTTCTGGAGGTCTTTCCAGTTCACATGGAATTCCTCCAGTTTATTATTCATTTGAGCACAATAGTATTCCATCACCAGCATATACCACAATTTGTTCAGCCATTCCCCAATTGAAGGGCATACCCTTGCTTTCCAGGTTTTTGCCACCACAAAGAGTGCAGCTATAAATATTTTTGTGCAAGTCTGTTTATCTATGATCTCTTTGGGGTACAAACCCAGCAATGGTATGGCTGGATCAAAGGGCAGGCATTCTTTTATCGCTCTTTGGGCATAGAAGGTTCTTTCCTAAAAATAATAAACAGTATATATCTTAAACCATTAACAAGCATCATATGCAATGGGGATAAATTAGAAGCCTTTCCAATGAGATCAGATGTGAAACAAGGATGCCCATTATCACCTCTTTTATTTAACATTGTACTAGAAACACTAGCAGTAGCAATTAGGGAAGAAAAAGAAATTGAAGGTATTAAAATAGGCAATGAGGAGACCAAGCTATCACTCTTTGCAGATGATCTGATGGTCTACTTAAAAAATATTAGAGAATCAACTAAAAAGCTAGTAGAAATAATCAACAACTTTAGCAAAGTTGCAGGATACAAAATAAATGCACATAAATCATCAGCATTTCTATATATTTCCGACACATCTCAGCAGCAAGAGGTAGAAAGAGAAACACCATTTAAAATTACCTTAGACAAAATAAAATACTTAGGAATCTATCTACCAAAACAAATACAGGAATTACACGAACATAACTACAAAACACTTTCCGAAAAAGTAAAACTAGATCCATGCCAACTTTATGTGTGATCTCAAAGCGTATAAAATAAACACAGCCCCAAAGCTGACCAGAGCAATCTTTATGATGCTTGGCTCTGGCTGAAAACCTGATTACTCTCATTCATCTCAATCATGTCTCCAACACTGCCCTGCCACCGAGATTTTCCTGGACCTGTGGGAGTCTTTTACCCCCTGCAACTCTCTATAATCCATATTAAGGGATTCCTGATTTGTTTAGGAGTTGGGTTATTATGTATCTCAGAAGTCCTAATTTCCTATTCTTTTTTTTAAATGTGATTTCCTGTTTTGAATGTGGTGTCCCATTAATGCTGGATCTTCTGTTCTATTTTTTTGCCTCGCTGTTCTTCTTTCTCATTTCGCTATGACCACAGACATGGGCATCTCATTGCTACATAAGGGTCAGCATGGTCTCAACTACAACACACTACAGTCTGAGCCCTGTAGTGAAGCAATGCTTGATTTTTGTTCAGAGAAGCAAGCCATTAGGCAAAGAGTTCATATTTCTCAAGAAAGATGTCATGTAACAATTGGTGTGTTGGTTACACTAATGAGAATAATTCTCTGAATAGGAAGGCTGTTTGCAATTTTCTAGCATCTGTGGAACCAAATGCATTAGCTGCACTGTAATACAATTTGATGCCATATCAGAGCATAGATGTAATTTCTTTACTTCATGAATGACTCAAAATGCACTCGTTATTGCAGTTATACCCCTGGAACATGGATGCTAGAGGAGATAATGATGCCATCTGTATGCATGGTCACTTACAGACACAGAATAATTTTAGGGTGTGCATTTTACCTTAATTTATGGAGCATGGCCAGACTACTGCCCTTTCCTACCTGGAATTCAGAATTGCTAATTCATTAATGTTCTAGCCTTTACTGCACGGAATAATGTGAAGCGATATGGAGTAATTTGATTTGTTTGCATAGTTAATAAACAGGTAACTCAAGGAAAGTCTCAATTCAGGTGGCATTTCTTAGAGAAGTGCTTTTCTGGTTCCTGGCCCTTCCCACTATTCTTAATAGCTTTTAGAATTTTCTTTTTATTTCCTTCTTTGAATGCATGATCTTTCTGACCACTCCTATAAAAATCCCCTTGAAGACAATGGCTATTTTGTACTTATTTAGTTCCTACCAAATAGTATTCATTTAATAAATGAATGAATCAATGACAATGATTATTTTAAGTATGTATCAATAATGAAATATGAATAGAACAAGTGTATGCACATTTGATATAATGAATGAATCAATGACAATGTTTGATTATTTTAAATATGTATCAATAATGAAATATGAATAGAACAAGTATCTGCACATTTGATATACTGAAACTCATTTAGCAAGTACTAAAATGATATATCCTAAAAAATATTTTTTTCATCCTTTTGTTTTTATTTTAGGCTTAACATTCTTATCCCTTTCTTTTATTAACTATTCTAGTCAATGATTGTCAGTTGGACATTAAATAATTTACCTTCATTGTTCGTGGCACTGTTGAACTTCCTTGTTTGTGTTTGAAATCTCTATTTTAAAAAGTTCATCTTGAATTCTGAATTTTGGTGCTAGCTTCCCCATTGTTGAACTGAAAATCTTGAAAAAAACAAGCATGCTCGCCACCATGATCTAAGGCAGACCCAAGGCTAGCTGCTGGAACTGAAAAAGATCTTCACTGAGTGCAATCTCCTCATTTTAGAGATGAAGAAAGTCGAGGACATAAAAGATGAAATTACCTTCAAGGTGACACAGTGGGTAAGAGCAGAATCCGGAGCGGAGGCTCAGATGTACCAAATTCAAATCAAATGCTTTTTCATTCACACACTGACAGGATTAACCCTGTTTGCCATCTCTTGTTTTTAATGCCTCAAATTGAAACTAGCTCTGAATCAAATTGTTCCAATTAAGGCTAAAGCTATGGACTAGAACTCTTATTCCATTTGTGTGTCCATCATTGCAAGTTGAAACATATTTTAGGGAAACAATTTTAGGAAAATTAGAGGTTAAATGAGTTGTCCAGAAACACATATGTTTCAAAGGCTGGACTAACAATGAATTTCAACATATAAAAATTGTATTCAGGGGGTTCCGGGTTAAGATGGCGGCAGAGTAAGAAGCAGCTCTTAACCTCTCCTGACCGAAACACACAAAACTCCTCAAGGGGACATAAAAACAAGTCCAGACGAACGGAGGAACCCCACAACAGGGCACAGCATGGAAGGTACGTGGAATC
>NC_058132.1:633874242-633912642 GCF_016433145.1 Gracilinanus agilis
TGATCAAGCAGTTTTTCTTCTGTGTTTCTACTCCCAGAGTTCTTCCTCTGAATGTGGATAGTGTTCTTTCTTATAAGTCCCTCAGAGTTGTCCTGGGTCATTGCATTGCTGCTAGTACAGAAGTCCATTATGTTTGATTATACCACAGTGTATCAGTCTCTGTGTACAATGTTCTTCTGGCTTTGCTCCTTTCGCTCTGCATCAGTTCCTGGAGGTCTTTCCAGTTCACATGGAATTCCTCCAGTTCATTATTCTTTTGAGCACAATAGTATTCCATCACCAACATATACGACAATTTGTTCAGCCATTCCCCAATCGAAGGACATTCTCTCATTTTCCAATTTTTTGCCACCACAAAGAGCGCAGCTATAAATATTTTGGTACAAGTCTTTTTCCCTATTATCTCTTTGGGTTACAAACCCAGCAGTGGTATGGCTAGATCAAAAGGCAGACAGTCTTTTAAAGCACTTTGGGCATAGTTCCAAATGATGGCATATATTTTATAGGGTTTCTATTAGGATCAAAGTACTCCTCAAATCAGAAGTTCTAAATAAGTGCTAGGTGTTATTATTATATTGAATATTTTTGTATTTCATTAAGTAATATATTTTTTATAATGCAATTTCCTAGAATATATGTTAGAAGTTGTGTAAGGATGGGAGTAATTGAATTTAGATGTGATGTGATGAAGTGGTTCTATAGTTAGGAACCTCATTTCCAACCCTAGTTCTTTTATGTACTATCTGTGTGATCTTAGCTAAGCTAACCTCTCTGAGCCTAACTTGATTCAACTAGAAAATGATAGGTTTGGATAAGATGGCTTTTAAATTCCTTTCTGTCCTTACGTAATGGGAATGGTATAATCTATGAGGGCCTTCCTTGAATCAATGTCCAGATATTTTCTGTTTGATTACATTTCAAATGACTGTGTGGACTCTTAGGGGTGTCTAAGTGGGACTGGTGACCTTGAATACCATCATCATGAAAAGTCTTTCTCTTAACGTTGTAGGACTCCTTAAAGCTTATACCGACAGTCAAGCACTGGCTATAAGTCCTCTTTCTCTTGGTGCCAATTTTTTTTCCTGATCTTTGACAATTAATATTTAGAGATAGACATGTCCAGGAGATATTGTGGGATTAGACAACCCAGACTCCTTATTAGACATCTCATTAAGAGTTGGAGCTGAGAAACTTCTGGAGCTAAGATGGTGGACTGAGGAAGGAATTTGCCAAAGCTGTCCCCAATTCCCCTTCAAACAAATATAGAATAATGCCTCAAACCAATGTTGGAGCAGTGAAGTGGTTTTCCAGGCCAGCAAAGTTTGGATGGTTAGCAGGAAAAATCTATAATCCTGGAGTGGGAAGGGAGTGCTGAGAGGCAGTGTCTGAGCAAGCCAGGAAAAGTTCATACCCTAGTGGGCCACCAGCGACGTCCCAGTGCTTTGGACAAACCACCAGGAAGGCCCAAGCACTGGTGTAGGTCAGCAGTGAGGCTCCACCTCTGGTGGAAGCCAAGAGTGAGGTAACCCACCAGTTCAGGCCAATAGTTAGACCTGTCCTGGTGCAAGCTGGCAACAAGCCTCTGAATTCTGGTGCAGGAAACTTGAAATAGTTCCCTTTCCAATTCCAATCCATAAGCAGAGTCCAACTTTAATATAAAACAAAAAGTTATGAAATAGACTTGGAAAATGAGCAAAGAACAAGTTAGAAATCTGGTATAGTTAGGTAGGTCATCTTCACATTTTTTTCATCATTTCCCTTGAAATTCTGGACCTTTTAGATGAATTTTATTATTTTTTCTAGCTCTCTAAAATAACTTTTAGTAGTTTGATTGGGATGGCACTGAATAAATAGACTAATTTGGGTAAAATTCTCATTTATTTTATCTCCTCAGTCTCCCTGTGACTATGAGTGATTGATATTTTTCCAAATACTTAGATCTGTGTGAAAATTGTGTTCGTATTGTTCCTAGGTTTGTCTTATCAGGTAGACTCCCAAACAATTTATACTGTCTACATTTAATTTAAATGGAATTTCTATTGCTGATATAAGGTTAAAAAGCTTAATTGCCAAAAAAGGGAAGATGAATAGAATCTGAAAAATTATAGTCTTGGCTTAGGTTTTTGTTAAAATTTTAGACTATATCATTAAGGAGAAGGTAAATATCTAGAAAGGGAAATGATGATTACAAAAAGCTCACCTTGCTTAAATAAGAACAGATCATGTCAGACTAAGCTCATTTTGTTTTTTTGACAGTATACTTTTATATGCATATAGGAGGAAGCAGTCTGAATAATTTAACTAGTTTTCAGCCAAATTTTTGATAAAGTATTATGCAGTAATTTTGTAAAGAAGATGAAGCATTGTGGCCTAGATGTTGAGGATGACACATTCAGATGGATTAAGAAATGGTTGAATGAAAGTCCTCAACAGGTAATTTTTAATGATCAAAGGGCAAAATGGTGAGAGGTCTCCACTGGAGAACACGTGATCTATATTTGACCCCAAACTATTTAACATTTTTATCAGTGACTTGGATAAAAGTATAAATGCATAAATCACAGATGACATCAAATTGTGAGGGATAGGTAGCATATTAAATGATAGAAGCAGGAGTTCCTAACCTTGGGTATATATTCATATTCAGAGGGAATGAGAAGCTTATCAAGAGAGTATAGGAAATATCTGGCACATAAACCTTTTAACCTACTGAAAATAAATAACTATTCCTATGTACATGTGCATGGTAAACTCTAGAATTTGTTTCTTTTCACATTGAATAGAAGGCATAGTAATGTTTACTGAAAATTAAGGGATATGGGGAGCAAAAATGATGGGATCTCATTTGTTAAGGGATTGGGCTGAATCTATCAAGATGAAATTCAATAGGGATGAATATAATACCTTGTACATGATTAAAAATAATCATCATGTATAAAATGGGTTAGACAGAAGTAGTTCTGAAAAAAATGTGGAAGTTTGAGATTATAAGCTTAGGAGTCAACAGAATGATGTAGCAGACAGTAAAGCTAATGTGGTTATTTGATTTCATGAAGAGGGTCATTGTTTTCAGAAATAGGAAAGTGATAGTATCAATGTATCCTGAATTCCTTGAGCCTCATTGGGAATATTATGTTCAGTTATGGGCACCATGGCTTAAGAATGACATTGATAAGTTTGAGTGTCCAGAGGATGGTAATTGGGATGGCAAAAGACTTTGAGTCTATGCCACTTGGGCATCATTTGAAGAAAAAGGGGATATTTACCCCTGAAAAAAGAAGACTCCAATTGAAAGAATAATGGAGGTTCGATAACATAGATTTCTTCAAGTATTTGAAGGGATGTCATATGGAAGGAGGATAAAAATTGTCCTCTTTTGTCCCAGAGCAGGTTGAACCAGGAAAATGGTGGAAGTAGAAAATGAGCCAAAGAAGGCTTAGTTTAAGAAGAACTTCTGAAAAAGTAGAGCTTTTGAAAAGTGAGAAGGCCACCTAGAGAGGTAGTGAGTTTTTCTCTCCTTGGATTTCTGTTAATAGAGGCAGGTAGCCACCTGTTTGGTATGTTATAGTTGGCATTCCTATACTCTATTTGGCTGAATAAGATGGAGATCCCTTTTAGCTATCAAATTCTGTGATTGTGAATCTCTCAGTCCAAATCTTTTCTAGATTATGGTAAAATAAAGGCTAAAATACTTTATATAAGTCACACAGTGCTTGGAACACATTAAGCACTTAATACATATTGATTTTCAGGCATAATAAGTAAATGGCAGAACTATTGTTTATCCTTTATTTTGAAGAGGACTAATGACATCAATAGGTGAAGTCTTGACTTGAACATGAATTGAATTTGATTAAGACGGAGTTGTACAAAGTCATCAGCCTTACTCTCTTTTCTAGCATCATCAAAGTGCATTGGCAAAGAAAAAGTCAAGACAACTGGTGATAGCCTGAGATACAGTAGATGACCTTGGCATCTCCAGTATCTAACCAAGCTCCAAGATCTCCACTGCATGACGATTGTAAAAAAAATGTTCTCATCCATTCATTCTGCCAGGACAAGTGCTCATGTTCTTGGAATAGACACAAGTGATGGATTTGAAGCCTATCAGTAACCATCAACCTGGTGTAAAACCTTTGCTAAGATACTTTTACCAGGATATAACCATTGTTTGTACTTCAGCCTTCTCATCACACAGAGGTCAACCACCTCAGGTATGGAAAAAAAACACAGCAGAATTAATACTGTACCACTTGTCTTCCAACTGTAAGACCATTGCTTTTTTGTTTATATTCTCTCCCTTGACATTTTCATTTACTAATATGGCTTCCACTTCTCCTTCATAGAATCATGGGATTTAGAGTTAGAAGAGATCTTTGAAATCACAATATTTCAGAGTCAGAAGGAACTCACTAGACACTACATAGTCCACCCTGTATCTGAGCAAGACTGTTCTTTGCAGTATGCCCACTGAGTGATCACATAGTCTTTCATGGAACCCACGGTGATAAGGACTCACTGCCTTTTGAAGCAACTCATTCCATTTTTGTATAACTATCTGTAAAGAGAATTTTAAAATATCAAGATCAAATTTGTATTTTCCCAACTTCTACCTATTGTTCCTGTTTTTTTTTTCCTTATGGGGCCAAGAAGAATAAATTTAATCTTTCTTTCACATGAAAGTCCAGCGATACTTAAGTCAAACTGTCATGTACCACTAATATCTTCTCTTCTTATTGCTAACTTCATCAGTCCTTTAATAGATTTTCTTGTGGCATCCTCTAGAGAATCTTCATCATTCTGATTGCTCTCTTTTGGAAAATGTTACAGATCAATTTCCTTTCTGAAATATGGTTCCTGAACTGAATATAATGCTTCAGATATAACCTGACCGCATTGTTATTCCACTTCATGTTCAGAAGCTAGGTGCTGTTGATTCCACCTATACAATACCTTTCTTATCCATTCTCATCCTCCCTTTGTTTCCCTTGCAATTCCAACATCCCCAGAATACCATCTATATTTATATCTGTACACACAAATGTGCTTATGTGTTTATACATATGCATATTATATAATATAATATATAATATATATTATATCATGCCCTACCCCCTCAAAATGAAAAATCTGTATCTGTGTTTGGATCTATAATTTCATTACTGAGGGTAATTCCCAGAGAGGAAATTCCCTCTACCAGTACAGATGGCCAAATGCACTGCAATTTATAACTTCAGAGTTGTTTGGGGAATTCATTAATTAAATCAATATTATCATCTATTAAATCACCTGGTCCAACAAGGCAGAACTCAAAATAAAATCTTCCTTAATAGAAGTTGGCTTTCTATCCACTAGCCATCATGTTTCCTCTATATAATAGATCTCTGATAGTATATTATTCGCCAGAGTATAAAACAGCTTCTTCTATTCTTGTGTACTCTAAAATGTTTGTATTTGCTATAAATATATATCTCCTTCATATATCTGGTCATATCATTCTTCTGCTAAAACACATACATAATTTCAGTGGTTCTCTATTGTTACTGACACTAAATAATAAATTACAATCTAATATTATATAATAATATATAAAATAAAGCTCAAATGCAGACTTACCTTCCAGGCCCTTCGTAATTTTATGCTATCTTTCCTTTCAAGTTTTTTCTCATTTTTCCCTCTATTCTCCAGACAAATCAGAATATTCTTTGATTTTAAGAAATAAGCAATGTGTTCATGTCTTCCTGAGTTTTCTCAATTCTTCCAAATCCTTGGGATATTTTCCCTCCTCTTTTCCTTTTCTTTAATTCTTAGTCATTCATTAAAGCCCTCTTCAAATAGTGTCTTTTCCAGGAAGCCTTCCTTCATATCCATTTAGTCTTAGGACTTTGTTTTATAACCCCCTAAAATCTTATGTAATACTGTATATTCAAAAATTTGTTTTTAATTTGATCCAGAATGAAAGATGAGATTCCAGATTAATTCTGATATAAATGATGCATTTCCTCTAGCACTTACATGGTTCTTTGTATAAAACTGATGTTTTAAAAATGCTTATTAAACGCTATTCTAACCAATAAATCTAAATACAAAGGGGATATAGTGGGTTGGACTCCATGGCTACTGAACTTCATTGCAAGACAGAGATTCATTGATTCTGTACGCTGGTGCTATTCTCCATCTCATATCCAATAAAATTCTGAATACTGAAGAACAAAATGAAATCTGATTTCCTTCCTTTACAGAAAATAGCAAGGAGTCATATAAAGATTTACTATGGACTTTGCCTTTTCAGAATTCATTGGAAATACTTTCTAAGCATAAGTGTTCTAATGTGGAGCATTGCTGCCATCTACAGCACAAGAGAGGGAAGCAGAACACAATTCACAGGCTCTATGCTTGGTTCCTGAAACAGGTACATTGCTGGAAATAGGAAAGGTAAGAACTCTGAGATAGCATCTCACACATATTAGATGGGCTAAAATGATGAAAGGTCAAGTGACAGTTGATGGAGGGGATATGGAAAAATGGGAATACCAATAACACTCTTAGAGGAACTGTGAACTGATCCAGCCAATTTGGAGAGCAATCAGAAATTGTGCTCAAAGAGTTAGAATACTGTGTATACCCTTTGGCCCAGCTATATCTCTATTAGGTTTATTCCCTAAGGTGATCAGGGGAAAAGAAAAGAAAACTTATTTGTTCTAAAATATTTATAGCAGTTCTCTTTGTGGTGGCAAATAACTGGAAATTGAAGGGATGCCCATCAATGGAAGAATGGCTGAACAAGTTGTGTTGGGGACTTTTGGTACCAAGAAAGCTGTAGTGAGGATGGAACTTGCCTGATCTCTTTAAAATAAAGACTTTTACCCAATTTTGGAGCAGTGAAGCCTTTCTCTTACCCAGAAGAGCCTAGAGAATCAACAGGAAAAGGTTTGTGTCCATGGGGTGGGAAGGAAGCTCAGTTATGAATAGGAAGCCTCAGCAAGGGTAGGCAGCATCCAAGTGAGAGAAAAGAGTGAGGTTTTGCCTCCACAGAGGAGAAACCTCAATCCAGAGCAGTGGTTCCCAAACTTTTTGGCCTACCGCCCCCTTTCTAGAAAAAATATTACTTAGTGCCCCTGTCACATACTATCACCACCCTCTTACAGTTATTCACTGTCCCCAAATGCACTTGTGGCCATCACTGCTGTCCTGGATCGCTGCAGCACCCACCAGGGGGTGGTGGTGCCCACTTTGGGAATCACTGATCCAGAGCAAGCCAGCAGCAAACCAGACAGAGCAGAAATTAGCAGGGAAGCCTCAACTGGACACTGGATTATAACAGGACACCACCCCTAGTGTAGGCCACCAGCAAGGCTCCCAACCTTGCAATGAGATCCCCCATTGTACAAACCAGCAACTGAGACTTCTGATACCTAAACTAGGAAGAGCAAAAACTGAGAAGAAAAACTGTAGACCAATCTCCCTAATGAACAGTGATGCAACGATTTTAAATAAAAATAATAGCAAGGAGATTACACCATTATATCATGAGGATCATTCATTATGACCAGATGGGTTTTATACCAGAAATGGTTCAATATTAGGGAAATTATCACTATAATTGATCATATCACTAACAAAACCAACAGAAATCATATGGTTAGCTCAATAGGTACAGAAAAAGCCTTTGACAAAACACAATACCCATTCCTATTAAAAACACTAGAGAGAACAGGAATAAATAAGGTGTTCCTTAAAATGATGAATAGTATCTATCTAAAACCTTTAGCAAGCATTATCTATAATGGGGTTAGAATAGAAGCTTTTCTATTCACATCAGAAGTGAAGCAAGGATGCTCATTATCACTACTATTAAAAAATATTATACCAGAAATGTTAGCTATAGCAATAAGAGAAGAAAAAAGGAATTGAAGGAATTCAAACAGGCGATGAAGAAACTAAATTATCACTCTTTGCAGATGAAATGATAGTATACTTAGAAAATCCTAGAGAATCAACTAAAATTAGTTGAAATAATTAACAACTTTGCAAAGTTGCAGGACATAAAATAAACTCACATAAATCATCAGCATTCCTATATATTACCAATTAAATGCAAAGTAAGAAACAGAAATAGAAATTACATTTAAATTAACAGTAGTTAATATAAAACATTTGGGAGTCTACTTGCTAAAACAAACACAGGATCTATATGAACTTAATTACAAATACTTCACTCAAATAATGTCATATCTAAACAACTGTAAAAACATTAATTGCTAATGGGTAGGATGAGCAAAATAATAAAAATGATAACTTTGCCTAAACTAATCTACTTATTCAGTGCCATGTCAATCAAACTTCCCAAAAATATTTTATAGAGCTAGAAAAAATAATACCAAAATTCATCTGGAAGAATAAATGGTCAGGAGTATTAAGGAAATCAAAGGAAAAAATGTGAAAAAAGGTCACCTATGAGTACCAGATCTCAAGTTCTACTACAAAGCAGTTATCATAAAACAATCTGGGATTGACTGAGAAATAGAGTCATGGATCAGGAGAATAGATTAGGTGGACAAAACCTAATAATAAATGACTATAGTGATTTAGTGTTTGATATGATAAATCAAAAGATTGAAACTTTTAGGACAAGATTTTTCTATTTGACAAAAATTGTTGGGAAAATTAGAAAATGATATGGCAAAGACTGAGATGAGACCAAAATTTCACACTGTATAATAAGATAAGGTCAAGATGAGTACATGATCTAAATACAAAGAGTAATACCATAAATATAGAATAGTTTAGTTGTTGGATCTATAAATAAGGAAAGAACTTAGAATGAAAAAAGAGACAGAAAACATAAAAATATAAAATGGACAATTTTGATTATATTAAATTAAATAGTTTTTTGTACAAATGAAATGAATGGAACCAAGATTAGAAAGAAAACAGAAAGCTAGGGGGGGAAAATGCAGTAAGTATCTCTGCTAAAGGATTAATTTCTCAAATATATAGGGACAAGTCAAATATGTAAAAATAAAAGTCATTCTTCAGTTGATTAATGGTCAAAGATTATGAACAGACAGTTTTTAGATGAAGAAATCAAAGCCAACTATAGTAATATGAAAATGCTTTAAATCAATCTTGTTTGGAGAAATGTAATTTAAAAAAAAACTCTGAGGTACCTCTTCTTATCTATCAGATTGGATAATATGATTAAAAAGGAAAATGATAAATGTTGGAGGGGATGTGGGAAAATTGGAACACTAACACATTGTTGGTGGAGTTGAGATCTGATCCCAACATTCTGGAGAGCAATTTAAAAAAAAAGATAGAACCAGGATTGTTAAAAACCAGAATCCTGTTCTCTTTGTACTCTGCCATTCTGAAATCATTAGATATTATCTCTGAGTGGAAAAGGAAGCTATTTTGTCACATGGTACCATGAACTTCCTTCCCTCTTATCTTCCTTTTACTTTTTTATTCCAAAATTTCAAAAACAAAACAAGCATTTTCATATACAAAGAAAAAGATAGTACAGGAATGAAATCACAAGTTTTCAATTTGTTTAGCTTACTTTTCTTACTATCTACCTAATAAATTGTGTCCCAAAGTTTCCCAGCCCTTTTCCATCTCCCAGGATCACAGAAGATATCACCAGGGAGACCAACTTGTACACATAAATTAAGTTTTTAAAGTTTCACCTTTCTGTTTGCTTTTTGGAGGTAACATTCACAGTTTATTCCTCCAACATTAATTTTGTTGCTGTGTATAATTTTCTCCTGGTTCTACACATTTCACTACTCATTATCTCATGTAGTTCTTTCTAAGTTTGTTTGTTTTTTAATTTGTCTACTCATTATTTCTTGTGGTGCAGTAGTATTCTATGACAATCATGTTTACCATAATTTGTTTAGCCATTCTCAAATTGATGGACATCCTTTCAATTTCCAATTCTTTGCTACTAGAAAGTGAGCTGTGATAAATATTTTAGAAAAAATGGATCCTTTTCCTCTTTCCTTGATTTCCTTGGGAAACAGATACAGCAATATTATTGCTGGGTCTAAGGTCATACACAGTTTTATAATTCTGGAGGATAATTTGGAAATAGGCTCAAAGGACTCTAAAACTGTGCATACTCTTTGATCCATCAATACTATTTTTAGACCTATATCCCAAAGATATTTTTAAAAAATACAAAAAAATGGCCTATGTGTACAAACATATTTATTGTAATTCTTTTTGTGGTAGCAAAGAAGTAGAAATTCAGAGGTTGTCTATCAATTGGGGAATGACTGAACAAGTAATGGTATATGATCATTATGTAATACTATTATGCTCTAAGAAATGATAAGCAAGATGATTTCAGAAAAATCTGGAAAGGCTTATATGAACTGATGCAAAGTGAAGTAAGCAGAACCAGAACATTGTACACAGTAACAACAATATTTCTTGATGAACCACAATGAATGGTCTAGCTATTCTTAGCCACACGGTGATCTAAGACAGTTTCAAAGACTTACTTGAACAATGCCAAGTTAATTTTGCTTATTTTCTCCAAAAATAGGCTAATGCTCTCAAAATGACCTCATATTCCAGATGCACCTGGACTTTTTTTAATAGCAATGAGCAATAGCATATCTTTCTTTTCTCTCTTTAATTCTAAATTTTGACTTAGGATCTTCATCTTGAGGGAATGACTTATAATTATAATTTCCCTCTTTAATACTCCCTGCTCACTAAGAAAGGAATGACTGAACAGATCCTTTTCTATAAATACTGAGATACTAGTTAGAAATATACTTGCATTAGTCTTACTTTCAAAATTTAATATTGGTGCTATGTACCTACACACATTTTAATTTAAAATCTTTTTTCTAGGTATTATTGCACTCAAGCTACTCTGTTAAGGTTGAGTATATAATGATAGAAATTCAATCCCTGTCCACAGAGTTTACTTTCTACTTGGATAAAGAAACACGTATACCAATAAATCAACATTCTGATGATCTCTGATCTCATCAGTATGAGCATTCCCTCCAGTGGTGTGTATTGCAACTTATCTATCTCTATTTATTCTGTTCCACTCCTATTTTTATGGCATATAAATTTGTTAGAGGGAACCACTTGACAGACCTTCCTTGAATTCTCATGACATTACATAGATATTGTCCATGTCTTTGTTATTTTGCCTTATGTACTTTGATGCCATCCTTGAGACTATTTCTAAGAAATATTTTATTTGTAATGTGTTACAGCATACTTAATGCCACCATGCACCTCTCTATTGCCATTTGGATGATTCTCAACTGCCGATTTTTAGAAAATGTGGAGTCCTATTATTTGTACTCATATAATGTGATAAGAATAAAAGGAGGAGGAAGAAGTGGAGGAGGGGGAAGAGGAAGGGAGAAGAGGAGAAGAAAGAGAAGGAGGAAGAAGGGAAAGTAGTGGTGGTAGAAGAAAAGGAATTGGTGGGAGTAGTGGTGGTGATTTTGTAATGTGTTTAGTGACTCAAAGAGATGAACATGAGAAGGGAAATCTTTCCAGGAATAAGTGATAGCCTCTAAGGGAAGGTATGGAGATTGAAGATAGAATGGCATGTAAGAAAACGATAATTAGGCCAGTTTGGCTGAAGTATAGAGTCTATGGAGGGGTGGAGGAGGAAGATAGCATGGAGCCAGGGCTTTAATGCTGGACTGAGAAGTTTCTATTTAATAATACAGTCTTAGGAAACCAATGATGATTCTTGAGTATGATAATGAAGTGGGAAAATCCATATTTTAAGAAAATCTTTGGTAACTATGTAAAGAAGGAATTAGAGAATGGGGTGAATAGATGAATAGAAGGAGACCAAATAAAAGTTTAATGAAATCTTCTAGGAGAAAGGTAATGAGAGACTGAACTAAAGTGGTGGTGATGTGATTAGAGAAAAGAAAAGTTACAGATCTGAGTGATGATGTGGGAGTAAAATTAATAATATTTAGCCATGGAATTCATGTGAAAGTAGTGATGGAGAGATAAGACCCAAGGATGATTGTCATGTCACAAACTTAAGTGACTGGAAAAATGGTGGTGACTTTGATAAAAATAGCAAAGTTTAGAGTATTGGTGGGTTTCCTGTACTAGAGAGTATGTTCTCTTATACATATTGGGGTTCTGATACTTAAAAATATTCAGATGGAAATGTCCAGTGTTTAGTTGATAACATTGTTTTCATTTATACATTTCAGCTCTTCTTTCATTACCCATCCTAGTTAAACAACCCTTTATGATTCAAATATGTAACTTATATAATTCAAATATGTAAATAAAATATGTGCATAAAATATAACAATATAGTATCCATATTGTTCATATAAAATAATACATGAAAAAATTACATTTGTCAAGAATATATAATAACATATACACAAAGTTTAATTCTAACGTGATTCAAATTTATAAAATGTTCTTAGGTGAAATTATCTTTTTCCTGGATGTTTTTCAGGATATTTTATTTCTACTGAAATTCTGGATTTTAATGACCACTTTTATGGGTGAATTATACACTCTAACAGTGTCCTGTGGATTCTATTAATCTACATTTTAGACTCTTTTCAATACTTCTGGTCACTTTTTCTGCATGATTTCTTGGACTCAAGTTTTCAGACTCTTTATAAATACTTTTTTGCTAGGAGAACAATACTTTTTAAGACATCTGGCTCAATGCTATCATCTAGCTCCACTTTTACAGCATGTAAAAAACTCATCTCAGAGTTTTTTAATCTTTTCTTTTTCTTCCTTCCTTCCTTCCTTCCTTTTTTTTTTGTTGGCTATTGATTATCTTCTACCTAAGCTGTTCTGTTCCTTCTGTAAAGCATGATTTTATTAGGATCTTCCTCCAAATGTTCTAATTTATTGAGTGTCCTGTTTTCCTTTTTCTGTTCTACTTTTCAATAATTTTATCCATCTTAGTAGATACCAGCTTTTTAAATTAAAAACACTCTGAAAGTTCTTAGAATTAAGTCTCTTCTTTATTCTGAGTATCTAGCAATTTCTTTTGATTTTTTTCACTGTATTATATTTATTTTATTGGAACTTCAACTTTTTTCTTCCAACTTTTATTTTTTCCACAAGGGTCTTTTTTCACTAAATTTTCAAAATCACAGCATTTCATAGCTGGAAAGTACCTCAGTGACCATCTAATCTAAAAGCACGAAAATAATCCCTTCCCATTCTTTATTAATGATCACCAAATCTTGTTTCAAGACTTCCAATGAAAACCATTCTCCTTTTAAATAGCTTTGTTCATTAGGAAGTTTATATTTTCTAACATCAATCCTACACACTTGCCTTTTAGCAATTTCTACTTAATTGTTGTTCCTAATCTTATCTTCTTTGTATAAAGAGAAATAGTCTAATTTCTCTTTTGCACAATTATTTCTCAAGTACTTGAAAACAGATAGTATGACACCTTAGGATAAACACTCACAGATCCTTCAACATATACTCATATGGTATGCATTAAAGGCCTTGTATCACCCTGGGTACCCTCATGTGGTGAATGTTCAATATGATATATTCCTCCTAATGAACTCAGTCTTTTATACATAGTCTAAATAGGGAAGAGTATACTGGAACAAGAAGTCACTTATTCCTCCATAAAATTGTTAGAATTTATAGTCAATTAATATCTGGCTAAAGAGCTCCAACAGCCTAATAAATTATTTCATTGCTTCTACTATACCTCCCTTCCAATTCATCACTCTCTGATTAAAAACTTTTGGTGACTTCTTATTGTGTACCAATGTACTAATATGGTGCCAGGCAAGGACATCCTCAAATTAGTACTTCCATTTCATTTCAGTCTTATCTCACTGATGAAATGTATTTTAGTCAAACTAGTCTCTCATTTCTTTCTCATTCGATGCCAAGTATTAAGCTAAAAGTCAAGAATAGAGAGAAAGGCAAAAACTAGTCCCTGTCCTTAGGGAGTTTACATTCTAATGGTGGCGACAACATGGATATGTGAGGGAAGGGAGGGAACACATATTTATTAAGTGCCTACCTCTTATGCCCCAGGTACTATTCTAAAATCTTTGAAAAAGGCTGATTTTATACTAGGTACATATAACTGGGCACACATAAAATATATATAGTAGATGAATGTTATCTACCAACTGAAAAAGAATTTAGCGAGCACTTATTACATGCTAAGTGCTAGGACATATAAAGACAAAAATGAAATATCATTGCCATGGAGCTGGAGGCAAAGTATAACATAAACATGTTCAGGAGAGTATTCATTAACAATCTCTGGTACATTTTTTCATTTCTTTACCTAATTTTTCCTCTATCACTCTTTTTTGATTTTAAAAATCAGTTTTTAACTCTTCTAGGAATTTATGTTGGACTTGTGTCCAATTCACTCCTTCCCACATCTGCCTTGAGGCTTTGTTGTGGCAATTTTGATTCCATTATCTTTTTCAGAGTTTGTGTCTTGATCTTCCCTTCCCATATTTGCTTTTTATGGTCAGCTTATTTTTTGTTGTTTTCTTATTTTCCCAACCCATTTATTGACTTGGAACTTTATATTAATTAATTTAAATAATGGTGAGTCTGTTTCCAGGGTGGGGAGTGGGTAGGTAGGGACACTATCTCAAGCTTCAAGCTTCTTTGCACGTCTGTTTTTTAGAGTTAGTTCTGGGGGTTCAGAAGTGGTCAGCTAATACAAAGTGATGTTATCTGGGGAGAGGTGTCATCACTGCTCTCCTGGTCTACAATCTGGTCTTTAACCAGGAGAAATCTCTAATGCCTTCAGACCAGCAATGATACTGTCACTCAGGGCTTCCTTTCTATCTTGACCAGTAGTACTCATCCTTGCTCTAGGGCTCTGACTCAGAAGTATAGGCAATGGAGTTGATAAACAGCATTTGGTTCTGGATCCAGTGCCAGCTCAAGGGTCCCTTGTCTGACCAAGTCAAAAAGCTGCCAGATGCTCTTGCCATCTCCAATTTGAGAAGCTGCTGTTTCTTCTATCACAACCTCCTACTCTCCCCACTGGTGTTTCATCTACATGGACTCCAGATCATCCTTCTCTATGTCACAGAGCTCTCCAACTACTCATGTTGTCTTAGTCTGAAAGAATGTTTTACTTTGATCTTTTGTTGTCTATGGCAGTCCAAAATTTGATTTAAGGTATTATTTTAAGTTGTTTGGAGAATGTTGGGAGTTTTTTCTCTGCTCCATCATTCTGGCTCTGTCCCTGATATTTTCTAAATTACCTAATAAAGAGTGAGAATGCAAAGCAGGAAGTTATAATGAGAAACAAGGAAGTAAGACAGTTAACCCAAATGATTCTACTAAAATGGACTCTATCAGTCATGAGCTTATAATATTGTATATCTATTAATAAATGTTCTCTAAGTTTAAATTTATTTTATCTATTCACTTTATTTTCTGTAACCATACCTTCAAGCACAAAAGAATGGAGAAAAGACACATCCAAATTGTATAGAAATGAGCGAATGCCAGTTTTGTTATAGTCATACATTTATTGCAAAAGCTGAGCATTTAAAACAAGATGAGAAAGTTAATTTTGCTTTCCTTCACCAACAACATCAAAAATTGATCTTTCAAAGTTAGATTTGCATCCAAGGAAAAAAGCCAAACTATGAGTCTAACCTTTAAAAGTCCTGTATCTTCTTTATAAAAAATGACAGAGAAAAATTATGACAAATCAAGTAACAAAATATTTCTGTAGGTACAAATCAGTCCTAATTTTTGGCAAAGTCCAGGAAAAATTGATTAGGAAATCATTAGTATTTTTCAGAGTATCTGTTAATATGATTATTTTTTGGACCCAGGTCAGATAAGAAAGATATAGATATTAGGCCTTTTGCCACCAGGATTTCTGCCAGCTCTAGGGTTGCTGACAACAGGTTTGACTAGGAGGAAAGGGAGAGGGAAGAAATGAGGATCAGAATGCAGTCAACTACTATTATCAATCCATTCATATATACTCTAAAACTTTCTTCTTTGCTAATTAGAAATTATACAGGGGTTTGAGGTTTGCAAAGTGCTTTATATCTTATTTGTTTCTTAATAACATTGTCAGGCAAGTACCATTAATAGCCTAATTTTATAAATGAGAGTGAAAGATTAAAAAAGCCTCGTTCAGGGCTTTAATCTTCCTCTTTTCCTAGAACAAATAATAAAAAAAAACACAACCTTTTTAACCTCTTTCTATTTGTACTTAGATTCCTTCACCAACTTCTTCTGAACTTTTCCACTTCTCATAGTATTGCTACAGGACTATGACAAGTTTTTGAATCATCCTTCATTCAATAACATTGCTTGGGTCTTCTTTCTAGATGCGCCTTTTAAAAATCAAAATTGGTCAAGGAGCTCCCTATGCATCCACATCAGGCTCTTTTAGGAACTCCCCTTTTTCTTCTTCATAGCGACAGGTGCTCTGTGTCCTCAAATTTTAATTCCTAAGAGCTTCTTGTCCATTACATTATTATTTACATTTTTAGTCTATTGGTTCTTGCCACTTTTCCTCTTTAAAGTCTTTCAAATAAACTCTCCAAAAATAATATTGAATAGTTAGCTTTTCTCACTTATATCAGATTTTGGACTTAAGGTTCACATCATACTTAGGAATGAATTTCTCATTGTCAATGAAAATCAGATCTAAAAATACAATTTTCTACTTAATGGTTCATTATCTTTAGAAAAGGAGTTTTTTGTTTGTTTTTTCCTTTTTTTTATCATGACAGTCTGGTGAAATCTGTGGACTCAGAATAAAATTTTAAAATTCATAAAAGAAAACACAAATCACAAAGAAAATAATTTGTATTTAAAGTAATAGAATTATCTGCATAGCTACAGATGTGCATATTTAAATATATAGATATGCAAAAAGGTTTTGGACTCTAGGTTAAGAACTCTTACTTTAGATTGATGAAAATTAGCCAAAAAAAGTAATTCAGCAAATTATTAGTTCCTTCCTTTCTGCCAGAAAGAACTCTAGTAGGTAACCAGATAAAAGAAGGGTAGGTTCAATAGTCTGTAATACCCAGATCTTGTGATATATTTCCAGAAGTACTCATACCGTCCGCATTTCTTTTGCTCAGAGAGCATTTATTAAACTCTGATACCAACGCCATTTCTGCTTCTACCTCTCTTGCTTTGCAATGAGACCATTTTCTCCCTTTCTGGTTGCTGGATTTTCTTATATCCCCAATTTTAATTACCTTATTCTTTTAAACTAGTTTGTACTCCTAAATTTACATATTCAGAAAAAGAGTTCCATTCACCACCTATTAGTAATGTCTGTGAGGTCCAGTTTGCTTTCTTTTATTGTGTTATGTAGTTTATTTCCTTATTAGCTATACTTTGTGCATTTGTATTTACCTATCTGAGGACAATAGCTTCTTGGATTTTTCCTCTTGTGAAAATTAAAAGAATGTTTTTGTTTCTTGAGATGTAAAATTTTTTAAAATATCCCTCAACTTTACATGTATGAATATAAGGTCACTATTAACAAAATGACTAATATTTTTCTCTTTCTGAGTATCTTTCTCTCTCTCTTCCTTCCTCCCTGCTTTCCTTGCTTTCTTGCTTGCTTGCTTCCTTTCTTCCTCTCCCTCACCTCTCTCTCTCTTTCTCCTCCTCCCACTATTCTTATTGACAGAAATGATAGAAATATCCCATCCAGCCTCCCATCTAGACACCAGTGCCTTCCTAGTGCAGACAGTTACCATTTACCCTGCCACTAGTAGTGTAGAACCTCTTCCTGACCAAATGCTAAGGCTAGAAGTAAAATGCCTCCTCAGGATGCCTTCAAACTATATCATAGTTTGATTTTTAAAAATATCAATCTATCGGGAGAGCACGATTTTAGCTTGTTTCTGATTCCTGTTGTGAGTCTCTATCATGCATGATTTCTAGGTTTTATGCCTACCATTTCTTTTGCATGGGAGAAATAAATTGCTCTCTTTGAATAACTTTTCCTTTTCTTTTGAAGAGACCTTAGAAATGAGCTGAACCTATATTTTAATAATTTTCTTCCAGACACTGTGGTAGAGGTATAAAGTCAAAGAGTTTGTGTAAAAGAGTTTAACCCCTGTCTTTGGAGATTATACTACCCTAGCACTCAACCTGATCCACCTCTGCCTTTGTCCAGAACTGAAGGATCCCTTAGTGGACAGGTAGCAGTCCCCAAAATAACAACCTCAGCCAATCCTGAGTAAAATTGTTATTTGTAAACAAGTTCCACACGTGTGTGCGCGCGTGTGTGTAAACTTAAAGTTAAGCTTTTGAACAGCCCAGTTGTTTTGTTGCAAGATATCCATTTAGCTTTCTATTCAAGTTTCATGTGTAGCTGAATCTCTCTCAAAGTTAAGTTAATATTTAAAGTAAAGCTAAAGAAATCTCTACTTTCAAAACCAATTTTATAGGACACTGAGGTCCCTTCGATTCCAGACAAGAGAGATGGAACATTTGAAGTGAACTTTTACTATTAGGGATGCTGTCAAGTAATACAGTTGAGTATGTTCAGATATACATGTAATTATCAATTAAAAGCAAGTTAAAGGGAGCAGCTAGGTGGCTCAGTGGATTGTGAGCCAGCCCTATAGATTGGAGGTCCTGGATTCAAAGATGACCTCAAATAGTCATCCCTAGATGTATGAAACTTGGCAAGCCACTTAATGCCCTTTGCTGCTCTTCCACCTCCTTACCAATAGGGAGAACTAATTCTAAGACTGAAGATAAGAGGGTTTTTTTAAAATAAAAAAAGAGTAGGTTAACCTGGAGATCACTTTAATTTCCTTTGTTCTCTGATGTCTATGTTACCTTCTATGTTTAAAATAATTTCTTTTGTGTATTGAAGATCTCCAAATCAAGGGTTTGGAAGAGATCTCAAAGGCTATTTAGGCTAACCAATGCCTGAATAGTATTCTCCTTACACCATATCTGAGAGGTGTCCATCCAACTTTGGTTTGAAAACCTCGGAAAGATTGTCCCCTCAGGGAAACATCCATTCCACAGATTATGGATAGTTTAATGTTTCTGCTTGTTATCAAGCTTAGATAAGTCTTTATTGGTCATTCACCTGGCAACTGTTCCTTTATGGGAATGTTATAGTAACCCACAGATATGGAAATAAGGGAATATTTGAATATATGGAGAGATGTTTTCAGCAAGCTTTGATTTGTAAATTTGGTCTTAGCTGTGGAACAAATCTCTGTTTCACCCAAGAATAAAGTGATTAGCTCTGCTTTCTACACCATGTCCTTCAGCATATATTTTTCCAACTCTTAACCTTTGATTGAAAAATACAAACAATTCGATGGTGATCAGGGAATTAAGAAACAAAAAACAGAAGAAACTATGTTTGATAAAAGGGGAGGGGAATCCTCCTCTTTTGATTAGTAACCAGTCCCAGTACCCGACAAACTTCAAAGTATTCTCTAAACACTGAATTTTCATCAGTGATGCTTCAAGTCTGAACTCTCATCTTTCATGCCATAACATCAAAAGAGAAAAAAAGAAGAGTGGCCGGATTTCAAAGCAACCTTGTACTCAGGTCAGAAACTCTATTTAGCTACCACACATACACAAGTAGTTAATTACTTTGTTAAGTTATATTTTAATTAATGCTATCATTAATATTTTCTTTTTTTAGAAAAAGAAAGAAAGCTGATATCCAGGCATTTCAGAAATAAATCCTGAGCCCAAGGGATTTCTAGAAGAAAATGAAAAAAGAATTAACCAGCGTCAAATGTGGACATCTTCAAAGGGAAAAGGATCATTTAGAGTTACTTTCTACTTACTGAAATATGGTCCGCATATTTTATTGTTTCTATCATCTTGCTTGTTATAGTCCAGCCAGTGAATGTTCAAAGAACATAAAGTCCTACAAATAAATAAACTGTGAATATGAAGGAAGATACAAAAAGGCAACAATTAAGATCAAACACTTAACGTGTAAGCTTTGATTATGAGAAGCAATTATGTTTCCCAGTGGTTCTCCAGCAAAGTGTCATTTAGCCAAGATGGCAGTGCAGCAGGAAATCGGAAAGTTGTAAGTATCATTGCACAGTAAGTAATTAGGAAAACATATCTGAATGGCCCAGGCATAGTGGAGATGTTTGCTCTTATCGATAAGTAATTTCTGCTCACAAGAGTCAAATAAGACTATCTGGGCTAAGTAGAGAGCTGTGTGCATTGGTTTGTATTTTGTCAGATGTAATTTCTCGTATGAGATGTGCCTTTTATGCAAGGGAAATTGAAATTTTTGCCATTGAGTCAAATGTGGAAGCCCGTGACATCACATACCTCTCAGCTTTCATGTGAAAAAGTATGGTGGTTGATTCTAAGCTGATATAAAATATATACAAGAATGTGCTGTCATAGACATTTGAAAACTAACCTGTAGAGCATGTACAAGGGGTACGACACAGGAAAGGTTTATGCTTTCAATGGAAAAACTTCTGAACTTGCGATAGGACATGAGTTTGCATTCCAATTCAGGCTATCATAATAGTTGTGTGACCTCATGCAAGTAATTTATTCTCTCTGAGACTCTGTTTCTTTATTTTGAAAATAAGGTGTTTAGATTCAATTGACATAAAGGTTTCTTCTAGCTTTAGATCTATGATTATATGGTTACTAGGGGAAACATTATTGGAACATCCTCTACCATGGAGGCAGAACACAGCTGATGAGTCATAGGATCATAGGTCTAATGCTGAAAAGGACCCTAGCTGATATTGGGTCTAATTTCATTATTTCATGGGTTAGGAAATTAAAGCCCAAAGAAGCTTAATATCTTATACCAGGTGCCAGGTCATTAATGGGAAAACCAGGGTTTAAACCCAAGTTATCCAATACCAAACCCTTTTGGGTTACCTGAGGCACATAGAAAGTGTCAGAAATTGAACATAAATCTAGTTTTTCCTGACTTAATGCCCAGCACTCTATCTAGTAATGAAAATTATTGTGACAAAGAAAAGAAATAAAAGGGGGAGAGCAACACCCTTCCAGTAAGTTATTTCCTAAATGCTTGTGTGGGTTGACAAATTAGCTCAGTGAAGGTCAGGTGAAATGTCAGAATAGGGATTTCATTTTGATCTTTCTGCAAGAAAATGGAAATGATCTTTAGTAAGGTTACTTGAGTCAGTTAAGTTTCAAATATTTGTGTTTATTAAGTATTTTTTATGTGTCAGGTACTGTGCTAAGAGCCAAGAACAGAGAGAAAGGAAAAAACCAGTCCCTGTCCTCAAGGAGCTCGTGTTCTATACGAGGGTGGAATAAGGGTGGAGGAAGGAAGGGAACAGGCATTTGTTAAAAAATGCCTGCCTATTGCTCTTCAGGCACTATTCTAAGTGTTTTGAAAGTAATGTATTTTATAATAAGTACATAAAGCTGGTACTTTTAAAATATTTACACTAGATGAAGGCTATGTGAAAGTACCATCTGTCAGTGAACAAGAATGGAATGAGTGCTTATTGCATGCTAAGAGCTGGGAGATACAAAGACAAAATGAAACAGCACTTGTTGCGGAGCTTAAGCTAAGGTAAAACATAAGGATGCTCAGACCAGTATTTATTAACAAGCTTTGGCCCACTCTCTTCAGCAGTGATGTGCAGTAACACCATTAACATTTAGAGATCATTGCCTTAAAAATAGAAGAGATGCCCTGTTGAATTGACTCAGATTACCCAGGTTTTTAACTGCTCCAACTGCCCCCTCTCCTGTAGTTCTGGGGGGCACTGTGGAATTCTGTGAGGCAGCCTTAATCCCACTTAAGATCATGGATGTTACATGCCCTTACAAATCATTCATTCATAAATGATTTGCTAAGGTCACACAAATAGTGAATATCAGAGGCATGATTCAAATCCAGGCTCTTAAGAGAATCAGAGAGTCTTATGGTCAGATACCACCTAGAGTATTATGTTTTGTGTTTTATATATATGTATGGATATATGTAATGTATATAATTATATATGTATGGATATATAATATATGTATATATTTTACAATTTATATACTTATATACACACATGAAGGACACTGATGCATTGGAGAGCATCCAAAGGATCAAGACCAGGATGGTGAACAGCTTCAAATCAAACCATATTAGCCCTGGCTGAAGGAACTGGGCATATTTAGCCTGAGGGAAAAAAAGACTTAGGGTCAAGATGATGGATCTCTTCCAGTATGTGAAAGGGTGTCATATTAAAGGATTGGACTCTGACAAAATAGCATGGTGTGGTGGGAAGAGTGCTAGACTGAGACTTAGGAGGGGCCTGGATTTAAACTCCGATTTCATGATTAAATTCTTTGAATCTGTTCCTATCTGCACAGTGGGATGCCATAATTCACAAGATTTTTTTTCATTTGTTCAGGTCAGCATCAAATATGATTTGCATATAAAGAACTTTGCAAATGTTTTAGCATCATATAATTCTAAGCTTTTGCTGTTAAGCTCAGGAGAACAGAACTAGGAACTGTAAGAGGTATTTGTGGAGAGATAGATTTAGGATTGGTGGAAGGAAAAACTTCCTAATATACTGAGCTATTCAGAGGTGGAATAGGAGGTTTCCTCTCCCCAAAACCACAACTGAATGACCATTTGTTGGGTTGATTGTAAAGGAAATCAATTGCTTGAGCTGCCTGATCTAGGTTTTTAACTCCATGATTCTTTGTCCTGAATCCAAACTTCTTTCCACTGTTATGCTTTTGCCCACAGGTACTAGAATTACATCAAAATGTGGTGAAAAAAAGTTAAGATCCCTTTGAAGAATTTTTTGAGTTAGAGCGGCCATTGAGGAAATTCACTGAATAATGTTCAGAATCGTTCACACTGAGTAACTCTTTTGAAGAAGCTGAGACAGGAGCTGTCAGAGCACTTTAAAAGATATATTTCTTGATTTCTGTTTTATCAATTTCAAAAACCAAAATTTATCTCAACAGAATTAGGGTTTGAAAGGAAAGATGGTTTACAGTTTGATATACCAGGTGTATAGTAGGAAAATCTTGAACTCCTAAAGACTGCATTGCCCAGAGTTCCTTTCTGTATTACCTAGAATGCTTTTCCTTTTGTTTACGTTTGTGTGGTCATGTTTGTATAAGTTCTGAGGCTCTGCCTCTTTCTTTCTCTTTTGCTCTGGCCAGTGGGCTGAATAGCTAGATCTCTTACTTTAGTTATTATTAATAAAACTTTATTAAATATAATATTTAGTTATTAGATATTAATTTTAAAATCCACATTTATGGCTTACCATGAAGGGATAGAATTCTCAAATTGTTACTTATACAACCTTGGAGAATATAATGACTAAAGAATTTAAATTGAAGTTTTATAAGGGTTTTTTAGAAATGACTTTAGATACCTAGTACCTTCTGAACGTATGATACGTTTATATATACATATATATAAATAAAATAAAGAATATTGTATTAAAGGTAGAGAACCAAATAGAAGTTCCTACCAAAACTTTATATATAAATCAGGAAGCCAAAAGAGCTCCTACATGCGTGATATTTTAACTATTTGTTTAATTTATTTCCACCAGAACAGTCTAGATTTCTTTGTGATGTTCTAGACCCCAAAAAGATTTTCCTGAGCAATACAGAGGTTTGTGTTTTTGCCAAGGTTAAAAGAATTGTTACATCTGTATAACTTATGACAAATATCCATCAGTTCATAGATTTTTTTTAAACATCACACAGCAAGTGGCTATGTATAAACTTCTATGTAAACTATGTACATCCTATATCATCATGGTTTCGTTTCCTATTGCCAATAACTGGGCTATTGTAAATTTTGGGAATTTGGTACTTTATTTGAATGTGCATTATCTACTCTACTACTGTTTTGTTTTTATATATCTGTTATTTTGTAAAAATCATTTGTACTCACGCAGTGGATCATTGCCAAGTTTAAAAAGGAAACGGATCTCATTTTTTGATGAGGAATTTTTGTATTCTACCTCCCTTTGGCTGACACAGTGTGTCACTGATTCTAAGTTATATATTTTTGATTTTTAAAACATTTTTCTTATTGTTTTTTTTCCTTGTATTTGCAATATTGTATTTTAGTACTTTGAAGTACATATAAACAATATTAATCTTTTTTATTTTACAATAATATAAGTTTAAAATACATTTGTTCTAATATTAATGCATGCCCATAAAAGCTTTAATGTAGAATGCCATTGATTGTTTAAATATTATGGGACTTTGCTTAATGATTCTGTCTGATTTCCAGAAGAAGAAAATATAAAAAGAGCCATTGCACAATGCTAAGAAGCACAAAGCCAACCTGCATAGTACAAATCAAGCACAAGGTCAAAGAGACCAACCAATCCCAGTAGGATTGCTGTAATTTTGAGCCAAGACTAGAGGACTTGAACTTGTTTGGGGTTTGAGGTTGCTGCGCTTAACATATGTTAAGATGTAGGACTTCCTCTGAACCACATTCTATCCAAGCTCATCCTGGCTACCATTCTGGCTCCTAAAATCATAGGATCATTGTTTTTGTCCTCTTTTCTTTTTATTTCCCAAGTATCTGTAATTTAAAAGTTAGTTATATTTATAAGAGTTTTTGGGGAGACAAGTCTCCCTCTGCTCTTCAGGGGGAATTGTGATATTGGAAATTTGGGGGTCCTTGAGCTAATTTTGAGTCCCTGATCTAAACTTCCTGTGAACATTTAGGGCTCTTTCAAACTACATTTCCTGTGATTCCTCTTGTGTAATCATGTAGACAGGAAGTGTAATAATGTAGAGAGAAGAATAAAAAGGAAGTGCCTGGAAGGGCATGCTCTCTTTCCCGAAGCAGCATAGTGGTAGAGGTAATGGTGGGTTTTTCAAAATGACTCTTAGTGAGCACGTGGCTTCATTTTTCTAATGGCTATTAATAAATCTGTTAAAACCCTTATATTTTAAAATCTATCCTTTTATATCCATTTTATTTCTTACACAGGAGCTCTCACATGCTCACATGTGCCCTACAAACAATGATGCTTAAACTCACTATATTCTTCTCAGCTAGATTACCTCTTAGGTTCTCCTTATCTCATATCCAATCAATTCTAAAGACGTGTTATTTTTTCCTTCATGAAATCGCTAACATATGCCTTCTTCTCTTCTCAGCTACCTTTTAGAAACTAGTGCAGGCATTCAGCATCTCACACTTGAGCTATTACAATAGTCTGCATTTTGGTTTCCC
The DNA here is from genome assembly GCF_016433145.1 of Gracilinanus agilis. Lineage (NCBI taxonomy): Eukaryota > Metazoa > Chordata > Mammalia > Didelphimorphia > Didelphidae > Gracilinanus > Gracilinanus agilis. Next base: position 633,899,456 of record NC_058132.1, read on the forward strand.
CAATTCAAGCCTTTCCCACTCTAGTCCATCCTCCACTCAGCTGTCAAATTAATCTTCCTAAAGTGTAGCTCTGCATATATCTCCCCCCAACTATTTTGTTCATAAACTCCAATGACTCCCTATTGCCTCCAGGATCCTCTATTTATATTCTAAAGAGAGTGCCATAACTTGTCCAAACACTCCAGTCTTCTTGCATCTTATTCCCTACTTGTACTCTGTGATCCAGGGACACTGGCCTCTTTACTATTTCTTGCATAAAAACTTCCATCTCCTGAGTCTAGACAGATTCACTGGCTGTTCCCTTTGCCTAGAACTGTCTTTGTCCTGATCTTTGCCTTCTAGCTTCTTTCAGGTCTCAGATACTCTCCTACCTTCTACAAAGAAGCCTGTCCCAGTCTTCCTTAATCTTAGCACCTTCATCCTGAGATCATGAACAATTTATCATGGTTATATTTTGTTTGTTCATAGTTAGTTGCTTATATGTTGTCTCCTCCACTGGATTGTGAGCTCCTTGTGGAGAAAAAACCTGTTTTTTGCCTTTCTTTTTTATGCTCATCACTTAGCATACTGCCTGACCCATAGTAGAAGGTTAATAAATGCTTGTTGACTTGATTTGACTTGCTGAAAAGGCAGACAGAGAAGTGGTCTTACTCAGGTCCAGTTTAGCAAGGGAACATATTAGGGTAAAAAATTAAGCCATTATCCTAATACTTTGTTCAAATATAAATATAGAAGTATTTGAACTTTTTGGAGGACAAAGAGAAGACTCTGGATTTATGATTTCATTGGTGTGGTGAATGCCCTAAGAGCAAACATCCTACTACCAATATCCAAGGAAGAATTTGAACTCAGGTCCAATTTTTTTGGGAGTACCATATTGCCAAAATCATTTATATTTATGGGAGATCCAAGATTGGCGATTCCCATGATCCAGATCACCAAATGCTCTTTAATTGTTATTTTTGATGTTTTGTTTTAGAGCTTCCTGGCACTGAAGAGTTATTTCCAAAAGATTAGACAATCGCTATAAAGTGTCTAGGATAAGAGATAAATATAACTTATTATGCTCCATGCACTTTACCTAAGAAAGCTGCCTATACTTACAAAGAGAAAACAGGCTCCAATCATGGCTGCTTTGATTTTCACATCCAAATCTGCAGGAACATGTATCCCAAAGTTGTCAGCATTTGTGAAGACATCATTTACAAATCCTGACCAATATTTTGAAATCTTCCCAATTGTTATCTTTTCATTAATGGTTTTCACCTGTAAAAATAATTTTTTAAAGTGAGAATAAGTAAATCAATAACAATTTTTAAAGTTTTAAAAATTTTCCTTTGATCAATATGGTTTGTTTAATTATAAGATCTTGTTACTTAGAGAGAGAATCAAGACAAAAGAAAGAAGCAGTAGGTAGGGTATAAAAGATACTCTGAACTGGGGCAAGATATAACCTGCTAGTATTTTGATTTCCTCATCCATAATTTGAAGGAATTAGATTATATTATTTCTATAGTCCCTTTTACCTAAAAATTCTATGACAATACCCTTATATCTTATTTTTTCCTCTCATTTAACGATTAATAGGAGAAAGACTACTGAGTGCTCTGCAAAAATTCATAAAGTGATTATTCAAGAAACTTCATAAAATATTTATCAGAAATTCAAATCCTTTTTCACCTGCATGGCACCATCCATCTTAGCTCTCCATAACAATTTCAGTTTATGGAACTCACCTAGGAATGGGTGGACAGACAGGCAGATGAGCAAAGCATAGTGCCCTAGAGTTAGCAAACTCAGTAGCCCAGCCCTTTGATCTTGCTCTCTTCAGATCTTCTTGTTGACCAAGCATTTCTTCACCTGGAGTCCAGTTTAGCTCAAACCCTTCTGGATGACCATTGGCAACGCCTAATTACACAGTGTGCCCCATAGGAAGACAAATTCCGCCCTCTCCTCTCCAGAGACTGGCTAATATATGGCACTTCTAACTCTGGAATTCTGTACTTAGGAACTTGCTACTTCTGTTCATACTATCCTTTACTCCCATCTCTTGAGGGTAAGGCCTTTAAGGGCAAAGTCTGTTTGGAGGAAACAGATGTCATATGGTTTCTTGGAAAGTTTGCATTTTAGAAAGAGCTTTTGAATAAACTTTTCATTTTTCATATTTTTGGCCTTGGTTAAAGGATGGCAGGTTTGTTATTCCCAGTATACTTGTTGGTTTAATATTCAAGATTTTCACATTTGCTTTTTAAACTCTCAAAACTTGATACTGAAATTTTAAAAGAAGTATCTGGTCCAAACTGTCAGTTATGAATTTAGCCTGATTCCTATTTTTAGCCATGTATTTGCCATCTGCATATGTATATGTGCAAAAGAGCTAAATATATATATATACAAATGCAAATGGAAACATTTATTTTACCTATATACATATATGAATGAAAATACATATATGTATTACACATGTGAGCACATACACACAAATATATCACTTTGTTAAACTACACAAAAGGCAGCAAACAGTAGCTATCTTTAAAGAAAATTAAATAATTTTCTGTATATAACTTAATATTATGTTATTTTCTCTTCTAAAATATCCACTATTTCTTGTCCTTAAGAGTTATTGATCATCATTAGTTCCATCTTTATCTCTAGATTTTACCTAAATAATATTCCTTATTTACTCACCCTAAATAGAGACAGATTCTTTTTTTGGGGTCTAAATATATAGTTTCAGAACTTGATACTGGCTTGTCATGGAGAAAACCTATAAGCTGCCCCAGGTTTAAGTCAACTTGCCCTCAGATGCACTTTACACTAGACTCAGTCAAGTTAAGGCAAGATACATCAGCTAAAGCCACCATTCATTGAATTGTCCTCTTTCTCAGCTTTGGTGGTCTGATTTTTATCATTTTTCTTTTCCACATCACAGAAGGGAAAATGAATACATCTAACTATGTCATGTCTATGTTGAATATAACTAAACGACTTCTGATGTAAAAAAATGCCATTTTATGCATAAAAAATCAATTCCCTTTCTTCCCATACCTTCCCAAAAGGTATTTCTAGAGCAACAATTGGCTCTGATTGGAGGGGAGACTCTTCACAGAATCTCCATTTAAGGAGTGCTCTTAAACTAGCCATTTCTTTCATTTTCCTCTGGTCTATACTCCTCTGGACTTCTCCATCATGCTCCCACACTCATGCACCATCTCTCCCACTACTGCTTTTGGATTTTCTTCTGTGAGTTGTCTTCTCTATTGGAATGTGAGGTCATTAAAGAAAGGAGCTGATGTTATTTTTGTATGTGTTTATATTCCCAGTGCTTAGCTCAATCCCTGGCATACAATAAGTGCAAAATGAATGCTTGTTGAATGACACTGGCTAGATAGAACTTGAGTCTACCCAGGGCCACTGAACTTAATTTTAATGAGAGCTTGTAAACTATCTTTTTTTTTTAGAGTATCCAGTTAAACACTTAGAACAACACATTTAAACAAGGGTTTTGAATGTAAATTTTAAGAGGGAACATCAGGTATAGAACTCCTATTTTGTATAATTATTCCTAACAATAAGGACTATGTAGTTGTATAGAAAACAATAGAAACAGGACAGCTAGCTGGGCCAGTGAATAGAGGGCCTGACCTGGAGATGGGAGTTCCTGGGTTCAAATCTAGCCTCAGAAACTTTCTGGCTGTGTGAATGTATACAAGTCACTTAACCCCAATTGCCTAGCCCTCACTACTTTTCTGCCTTAGAAACCATACTCAGAATCAATTCTAATACAGAAGATTAAAGGTTAAAAAAAAGCAATAATAACAATCATGGAAGGAATTGATGACATCTGAGATTGCATTATAGATTAGGAAAGGAACATCATTTGACATGTTTTTCATATTTAGGAGAGTAGATTTCAAAGAGTTCAAAGTTAAATCCCATGATCTAAGATTCTTCTGAGGAAACTGATTCCAGCTGGATAGATTCTTATCAAAATCATAATTTTGATGACACAAACACAAATGAGTACAACGATCTTATTTCTGTTTTTGAAAAAGGAACTGGCTCATAATTGGGCAGGGAATCAGATGACCAGTTTAGATTTCCATAGGAACATATATTCAGAGCTACAAGGGACCTCAGAGATGATTAGACCGAACCCATAATTTCACAGAGAAAAAAATAATTGCCAACATTTAGGTAGCTAATATATGTCTAAGGTAGGATTTGAATCTTGACTTCAAATCTATGATTTTAGCCACTTAGTCATCTAATTGACTTTTGAGGAAAAGAAAAATGCAAAGACAAGCCACTGAGGATAAATAAAACATAGCAACATGGCCCTATAAGAACAACGTTGGGATACTAAAGCTCAGAATAAATAAGGTTTGTTATGAAAGGTTAGAAAAATAAAACTAAAGTTTTTTTAAAGGTATGTTGGGATCAAGAGGAAGATCAAAGAAAGGTTATGATCTTTTTTTGCACTGAATAAAAACATGATAAAAAGTAGAGCTTTTAAACTCCTATTTTGCAGGCATTTAAAATCCAAGTACAATGATTTTCAGCTTGAAAAACAGCAGAAAATGGCAAATGGGTAATTGAAATAAAAGATAAAGAAGGAGGTAATGTGAATATACCTAGATGCTCTCAATGAATTCAATTGATGACGTCAAAATTATTCAGTTAAAAAATCATTACTCTGCTGTTCTTTTTTATGATTTTTGGGAAAATTGTGAAAAAAAACAAATGACACCAGACCAGAGCAAACAAATATTCTTATTTTCACATATTGTCTTACTGATCTCAGGTTAGTAAGGTTGACTTTGTCTCTTGACAACATCCTAGAATAAATTATGGAAGGAATGGTGTATTAGCATCAAGGGAAGTAGTGATCACTTAGAGGCAAAAAGAGTTCATCAAAACCAGATCAAATTAAAATAGTCTCATTTCCTTTTTTGATAGGCTTAGAGTCTCAAGGAAGAGCCATAAACATAGGGTACATGGATTTCAGCAAAAATTTTGACTGGCTATTCTAAGCCTTACAAAATGGATAGGAGTTGATATTGGTTGAATCATTAGTAGGAGTTGATATTGGTTGAATGAGGTCCAAGGATTCTTATTACTGGATTGGTATCAATGTGGAAAGGGACATCTAGTATTCTGTCCTCACCCCTATGCTTTTCAAGCAGAGTAGTATATCAATCAACAAGCATTTATTAAGCATCTACCATGTGTCAGGCACTATGTTAGTAGTGGTTGAAATAAAGTCATAAGTGAGACATCCTCTACCCTTAAGGAGTTTATTTTATTAACATCATCATTGTAGCTAGCATTTATATAGCCCTTTTCATTTTATAAAGTATCTTATATATGTGAACTAATTTTATCTTTACAACAATCTTATGAGGAATATGCTTTTATATCCCTGTTTTTCAGAAGAGGAAACTGAGATTGAATAGTGTGATATTGGAAATTTGGGAGTCCTTGAGCTAATTTTGAGGTCCCGGATCTAAACTTCCTGTGGACATTTAGGGGTTTTCAAACTACATTTCCCATGATTCCTTGCTTGTGTAATCACATAGGTAGGAAGAGTAATAACCTAGAGAAAAATATAAAGACTGAGGACTGGATTGGTACTTCCTCTTTTCTGACTCTGGAGAAGGAGGCAGGATGGGAGGAGGAGGCAACAGTGTGCAACTTTCAAACTAACTCTTAACAGGCAAGTGGCTTTATTTTTCTGACTCCCAATAAATCCTTTAAAACCCTAATAAATTTAAATCTGTCCTCTTATATCCATTTTATTTCTTATAAGAGTTAAATGAATTGCACAGGGTTGCATAACTAAGAAATGTAACTAAAGCAGGATTAAAAGACAAATCTTTCTGACTCTAAATCCAGAATTCTATCTACCTATCATAACTGATGTGGGAGGCATCTCAGTTTTGCAAGTGGTCCCTGAGGTCAGAATTGGTAGTGAGGAATGAGTAAAAGTTGAAAAGCAGAGTATTTAGGTTTGATACAACCAACAATCCCCAGTAGTAGCAGCAGCAGCAGCAGCAGCATCACCACTACCACCACAAACCAGGAACACCTGCTGCATTCAAATTTATCTTTTTTCTGGTCCCCCTGACCACATTGGCCACCCCTGTTCTAGTCAATAATAAGTTTATGCATATGAACACAAAGTGGCTATAGTGGGAAGTAAGATTGCAAGAAGGAACCTTGAAATTCCATAGAAACCTATAAAAAAGAGACCTTGAACTCCTGCCCTCTAGAGCCCTTTTCTATCTCCTTTGGGTCCCTGCTGCTGAGTGTTCCCAAATCTAATCCTCAGTTAGGTGAGTGATTATCTATGTCTCTCCATCCTTTTCCCACAGACTGACTTTCTTCTCCAACCCATCCCTGTCCCCATGCTGTCTGCCAATGTATTTCTCCATTTAACTGATTGTCTCCATACTTCCCATCTTGTTTGCTCCATAATGTCTGCCTTATCATATTGTGATTGCAGCCCCACTTGGTGTAGCCATCAATCTTTCCCAGATAGCACCCAAAGAACTAGATATGTCTTCCCCCAGTTCATGATCATCATCACTCACTTGCCTAACAATCTGAGTTGTACAAAAATGGATCAAAGCTTCCTTAGAAGGCTGCAGTCTGTCCTTTATTAGAGGTTTTTAATCAAATTTGGACTATTTGTGATTTTCAGTTATGTTGTATGGTACTTTCTTGTATGAGTTGGTGGATTCTGTCTTCGGTACCTTCCAGTTCAGAAATTCTATGATTCTTTTCTCCCTCCACTCCATTCCCCCAATCTTAATCTAAGGGGAAAATTCCTATATAACTATATAATAACTATATAATTCCTATATAACTATATAATTCCTATATAACTATATAATAAGGAAGATTCCTATATAACTTTTTAGAATCATTTGTAACATACATTAGGCATGTTTTAAAGTGTTAACCATTAAAAGGCTAAAATATGTAATATAATGCAGGGGATCAAAAATAAACATTTTCCCCCAAAGAAACATACCTCAAAGTCAACATCTCCAAAAAAACCACATGTTGCATAGGGACCCACAATTCTCAAAATATCTTCTTTGCTTTCATTTTGAATTGTGAACTTTGGAAGGAAAGGATCCCATTTCTGTACAACATAACCAACTATTGTGCCAGGAGGGGCTTGAATTTCTAACTGTAAGAAGACACAAGAAAATGAAGTAAATTATAAGATTATAATATTTTTATTGTAACTTAATGATAATTTAAAGTGAAGCATAAAATCATATCTTTACTCTTTGAATCATCCTTTTTTTTCTTCCCTCCCCCCCCAAGTCTGGTCTCATCTTTCCCAGATTGGCAGTGTAATGACCATCTCACTGATTGTCATAGTTGCTTTAACCTACTCTACTTTCCAAATCCAGTTGGTTCACCTTTTTTAAGATAGCCTAATTGATTTTAGCCTTACTGCAACTCAGAACTCCAGTGCTCAAGCAATCTCTCAGGCTTTGTCTCCCTAGTATCAGTGTTATTACAAGCATGTGCCACCCATCCAATTCTTCACATCATTCCAAGTTAGGCTTCAAAGGAAAAAAAAAGTTCTTTTTAAAAATACATTGGCACAATTAGCTTCAAGGTAATCACTTAATCAAAACAAATTTATTAAATATCTATTATGTTTCTGATACTCTGCTAGGGATAAAAAGACACAAAGGAAATGGTTTCTGGCCCCAGGAACTTACATTCTACCAGGGGAAAAATCAAGCACAAATAATTATATTCAAAATATTTACAAAGTAAATACAAGATATTAGATTTGAAATAGTGCAATATACTAGCTTTTACAGAGATCAGAAAAGGTTTCATGAAGATACCGATTAATGACCAACATTAATCTTTAAAATCCATTTATCTCTCTTGATTTATTTCTAAATATCAAACAGGATAACCAGGCATGGAGATTTTAATAAGAATTTATTTGCAAAAGGGAGAAAAAGAGCTTTAAATTTTTCTGTTTTAATGTCATAACCCCTAAAACAATGTATTCCAAATATAACAACAAAAGTGAAAATTCAAATAACATAATATATGTAAAACACTCTGCAGACTTTAAGGTAATAATACCTTAGCAGCTATTAAGAGCCCTGGAAATATTTAGTCAGTGATAGAAATGCTTTTTAAGAAATGCTTCCTAAGGTACAATAAAATAAACTGTATATAGGATTTCCTTTATTGAAATTTTTTTCTTTTTTTTCTTTTTTTTTTTTAGCATTCTCACAGAACCCTTTTGATCATGATAAATAATGACACACCTACACCGGGGGTCACAAGTGAGAAGTCTGAAACATAAATCGAGGCTTTGAGTATACTTCCATCTTTCCAATGTCACTTAGGCAGAATTGATGAGAAAATAATGGGTTAGCAAACAAATAACTCTTATTTGCTAATTAGATTGTAAGTTCCCTAAGGGTAAGAACTCTCTTTTACCTCTTTTTTGTAACCCCAGTGCTTAGCACAATGGCCGGCACATAGTAAGTGCTTGATAAATGTCTATTGATGGTTGAATTAATTGATTAAATATCCAGCCAGTACATAACAAAATGAAGAGTTAATTTAGATCACTTTGAACCACTATTGGACATTAATTTTATTAATTGCACATTAATTTTATATTAGGAAAATATAAATAGGAAAAGGTTAAATAGCATATAAGTCTTTGAGATTTCATTAAGGTTATATTTTTAACACCAATAGCTCTTGGGCATTATTATGACTTTGGTTATTATTATAATTATTGTTATATTTTTATCAGTAATCTGGACACATTGAGTATTCTACAGTTTCCCAGTTCAACAAATATTTATTAAATAATCTCTAATTTCAAGGCACAGTGTGATATAAAGGGGATACATTTCACATTCTATGTCCATGTTTTTCCACAAACTATTTCCTACATGTGGAATCCTCTTTTTCCTCAGCTCATTCTTTAATAGCTTAGTCCTTTCAAGGTTCTTCTCAAAAATCATTTGTACATGAGATATTTCCTTTTATTTCTGGGTTTTAGTGTTCTCCCTTCATCCTCAAAATTACTTGATATGGATTTTGTATTATTTGCATATTATATATTTTGTATTTATTTAGCAGGGTCTATCTATCATCTATCTATAAATCTGCCTATCTACTATCTATCTATCTAGTTTCTCCCCAGTGGAATGTAATCTTCTTGAGGGTAAAGACAATTTTGTTTTTGTCTTCCATAAGGCTTGGCATATGATAGGTGCTGCATAAATTATTATTTAATTTAATTGAAACAGATAAAAACAGAAGAGCCCTTGCACACAAGCATCTATTCAACTAGAGAAAGAAAAAAAAGCACTTGACCTTCATGATCTCATTTGAGTATTCATTTTAGTTCCATCTTTTTTTTCAGTCCAATAATTGAACAATGAATGAGATTTAACTGACTTAATCTCAATTTTTCTGCTAATTTGGGGGAAAACATGGATTAGAAACAATTCATCTCACAATTAAATTATTAAAAAACACACAAAAGTTTTAAAATATATTTAATATTCCTATGACTATTTCTATCCAATATATTTCAATTGGACATCCGAGTGTATTTAAACACACCCAACCAAAATAAATTAGTACTAGTCGCACAACCTAAACAGAAGATAGATGAAAATTTCTATACATCTTGCAAATCAGTGCTGCTCACTCGAATTATAACGTTGGTATGGAGCTTACACACACACACACACACACACACACAAACACAAACACACACACACATACACACACAAAACCGAAACCAGGACTTTATGTTGGTAATAGAAAAAAGAATAGATCCTGGTTTACATATGTGATTATTAAGGAAATGATTTGACTTGAAGTATAAGGAAACCAGGTGAGACAATATAGCACATTTTATGGGATACTGGTCTCACAATCTAGAAAAGCTGCATTCAAGTCTCACTTCTGACACATAGTGACATGTATTATTCTGGAGAAATCACTTAGCATCTCTATGTTTCTATGCCACTGATATTAAAACCAAAACCGAACTTCTATGCCACTGATGTTAAACTAAAATAGAAATCAATATATTAACATATAAAAATCAGATTGATTTATGTTTAATTTGGTTAGGTCAAGCAAGAGTTTGAGCTGAATGGAGCTTACCTGCCTAGTGTTTGAAACTTCTGCTCTCAGCTACATTCTATTACCATAAATTGCAGAGAAGTTACTGACCATCATTGCTAGGAATTTCCTAACCTGGAAGATTCTCACCGAAATTATAGGCCCTCTCCCTATCCCTATAAGGAATCATGGCAAAGGGAACTTATTTACAATGAGATTTCATTACAAAAAGAAAATTCAATGGGTTAATTATCACAAGGTATGGTAAATGCGGGCTCTACAGAGTTAGAATAAACTTTTTTAAAAAACGAAATGACTCTTGCCTCAAGACTTTAAAAAAATTATACTTATTTCAATGTCTTTCCAAATGCCATTATATAAACACACACACTATATAGTTTTAACAAAAAGTTAGTTTTCTATAAAAATGGACTAATCTTAGCACAGACATCTTAGCACTCCTCAATGTTATTAACTGAGTTGCGACTATACAGTAGATATTTAACAGTGTTGTTGAATTATATTAAATTAATGTTCCCTCTACCATTGTTTTCTTGTTCTTTATCTTATTACCCTAAATATGTAAACTGATTTTAAAAATTATTATTATTTATTAACCTAAATTTATTACTCTAAATAAATAATCTAAATAAGAGTGCAAGGAAACATATCATAGTGGATATGTTGACCTCAGAGTCAGGTTGAACTGGATTCAAGTTTGGCTTCTGACCAATGCTTGATCTGAGACCCTGTGAAAGCCATATAAATTCTCAAGCATACAGGAACATTTTAAGCCTAAAAGTTGGAAAGAAATTGATTGAGAGCACTTCTCTATGAAGGTTTCCTATATTGATGAAATTACAGATTTACACAAAAATTGAGACACTTTCATTGTATCTATCCCCTAAAGTAATAATATTTATTATTATTACCATTTTATTATTAAATAATATTTATATATCATTGTAAAGTTCCCAGAACCATGTAGCCATTTTTAGTTTTTGCTATCATTTGTGCATTCTTATGATAATTTATTAAATTCTATTGCTTCTGTCAACAGATATATAGAGAAATGTCTTCTCCATTTTGATAGAATTATCTCTAGAACTATTGATTCCTAAAAGAATAATAATATAAAGTGATTGGGAAATATTATCTATACCTACTCTGGTGTCTCTGTTCCATTTAGAATTTTCTTCTGAGCCTTGGGTATCTCTCACTAGGACTACAGAATTATATTTCTCCATAAATTATCTATCAGTCTTTCTTTGATTAATCACACATACACACACATATATATATATATATATATATATACTTTAAGCCATTTTCATTACACACCAACATGACTGATATCTAGTCTTCCAAATTAGTTAGTCACTCCCCATTGTTTTCTCCAAAAGATTCCCATCTCATAAAGTGAAGTTTTCTTCATTGCTGATTCTGCTTCTTTGAAAACCCACTCTGCATATTTTTTCCTCATTCTTCATTATATATTTTTGAAATTAGTTTTTCCTAGTTGATTGAACAAAGTGAGAGTTCATTACAGCTGTTGGGCACATTGTGTCTGAGTTTATTTGCCCTATTAAAAATTTGGAAGGAGATGGGTAATTTTGGATAAAAGTAGTTTATTAATAATGACTGTCAAGATAGTATATTTGGTTTGTAGGTCAGCAGGAAGTGTCATGGTAAAGTGGAAAGCAATTGATTCTAGAATCAGAACATCTAGATTTACTTTGTAGTCTTACACTTAAACCTTGTGTGATCCCTGTGGAGTTACCTAACTTCAATGGGTCTTAGTTTCTTGATCTTTAAAATGAATATTGTGTGAAATGGCTTTTTGGATCCCTTTTATTCTATATCTACAATCCTATGGTCTATCTTAAAACAAGGTGGAAACAGACATTTTTCAGATTGGTGTGATTACATTGAAAGAAAGCAATTTTCAATGCTACTTTTTTGTGTTCATATATTTTGTTGTGTTTTTTTTTTAAGGTGAACTCATAGAAATCTGGAAAAGTCAGTTTTAGAAGCAATATTAGAAGCCATTAGCCCAATCTGTGCTTCTACAGAAATCCCTTTTACAACATCCTTGACAAATGTTAATCCTCACTAGGAAGGAGGGATGGAACCATTAAATCTTGGTGCATCCCATTTGATTTTGTGAGCAACTCTTATTACTAAGGGGTTTTTTGTTTATTTCCTTACTTTTTAAATTGAACCAAATTTCATTTTCCTCCCCCACCCCTCCAATGATGACAGTTCTATGTTTTAGGGACATACAGAACAATCCAGTTCACACCAGCCTTTCACCTTCCTTTGAAAGAGTTACTGTACTGTATGGTATGTAATTACTGTAGCTGTTAATGGATAAGAAGGTCTCCTCACAAATTCATGATATGTCATGTAATATTCCTGATACACAGAAAAGATGGAATATCCTACTGAGACCTAGCCCCTGTTTGAAATATGCATGAAAGAATAAAAATTATTTAGTAAGTGTTCAATATTTGCAAGCAATATTCTAAGCTCCATCGATATAAACAGAAAAATAAAGTCAGTTCTATCTTCAAAGAATTAACTGGAGGAGACAACAAAATTCAGATTCAAAGTATATGGCAAGTCCAAGAAGTTCTAAGGGTGTAGCTATAGAAATTCAGGTGGGGAAGGTGGTCCTTAATCTAAGACAGAAGATGAGATGATAATACCAGAATATGTAAGCCATAGGGGGCAGGGCAGATAGTAAGGTCTGAAATAACTTGGGATCTGGTAGCTGGGTAGATGCTAATGTCTAGTGGTATTCTATTTCACTATAATGCATGGAGTTAGTGACAAGAGAAGGACTGAAGAGGTAGGACTTTTTGCCTGACTGTTCCTGATTCATTTTAGAGCTCTCTCTGTCTCTCTCTGTCTCTGTCTCTGTCTCTCTCTGTCTCTGTCTCTGTCTCTCTCTGTCTCTGTCTCTGTCTCTCTCTCTCTCTCTCTCTCTCTCTCTCTCTCTCTCTCTCTCTCTCTGTCTCTCTCTGTCTCTCTCTCTCTCT
>NC_058132.1:633912736-634012411 GCF_016433145.1 Gracilinanus agilis
TCTCTCTCTCTCTCTCTCTCTCTCTCTCTCTTTCTCTCTCTCTCCCTCTCTCCCTCTCTTTTCTTCTCTCCTCCCGCCAATCTCTCTCTCCTATATATTTTATCTATATCAATATATAATTATGCTAGTACCTATTATATACCATATAAATGGATTATAGCTTCCTAAATTGACTGTAATCATATCCTTTTATAACTGTGGTTGACATCATTGACTCATTCTTCCTGAAGTCTTGTCTTTAGACATAAAAGCATGTGGTTATTTAAGTGATATAGTAAACTATGTACCATTTACAAGATGTATGAAATAAAGAAGTTTAACTTGGGTTAGGCAACTAGAGCTTTGTTGTAGGGTGCCAAATCTATATAGTTATAAGTTCCTCCCATATTGCTCATTTCTCCCCAACTAAGCATATTTACTGCCACTTACACCAGGTGCAAATTATGATACTTCCCATAGGCTCAATATTTTTTCCAATCTACCATAATTGTGGTTGGAAATGAAAAATCCTAATCACTAATCAGGTTCACAAACTAGTCTGCTCTTAAAGCATGACATACTAATTATAATCATTGAGCTAAGTGGGTATTTTAATATAATAAGAAAATAAATAAATTTAAATGAATCTAAATTTAAAAATTTTAATTATCCAGGGTTCAAACTGAATGCTAATTAAATAGGAATAATAATTTTATTTATTTTTAAATAGGAAGGAAAAAATCCCCTCTCAAGTGATGTTGAAGAAGACTCACCTCTTGTAGGTAGCAAGGACACCAGCAGCTCGTACATCTCAAGGGTCTGTGCACTGTAATCACCTCTCGACCAGTGTTATCATTGACCCTCAGGGTGCAGGATCTTAATGGTGAACAGAAATTACGGTTAAAGCAGATGCTTTCCTCCACAGCAAAGTACACTCTTTGTCCCAAGCGGTTTTTAATCTCATATTTGTTGGAAGTTTCAGTGCCAAGTATCACTAATGAAGGGAAAAAATAAGTTATCAAAATGTTATTATATTCTAGTGTTAACTAACTTTACCTATGTAAATTGAAGGTCTATCGATTACTTATAAAAATTTGAAAAACAGATTTCTAAATACATAATTAAATTCATAATAACCATTTTATGTCACCTCATATTTATGACTTCAAATTTATGTCCATTTTATATCCACCCAAGAGGTTATTTTGTAGGTAATTACATGAAATTAAACTATTTATTTTCTTTCTAGATCTGTGTCCAAATTGGGAATTTCGGTATACCTCTTATACCATTTCAATTTAATAAATGAACACCCAGAGATCTATATATTTCATATACAAAGTTAAAAAGAAAAAAAATGTTAAAATATTATTTTTCTGTTGTGAAGATTAATATAATTTTATTCTAAATCTCTTTATGATGCTTTTTTTCTGCTTGGATGATCTCTATGTTTTAGTATTCATTTTGGTTATTTTGACATATTTTAGGAAAAATTCAGGAGAGTTGAGAATAAAAAATATCTATTTAGTAAAAGCCAATCAATAGCTGATCCTTTGGTAATATCTTTACATTGTTAAATCACTTGTAGATTGATTTCCATGCTGGTGGGCCTGGGGGCATTCAGAACTGTGCTTTCTGTCGTTCTTTACATAATCCCTGGCACCTTATTTCCACCCCCTGAAAAACATTCATTCACTATCCAGTTTCAAATGATTTGAAAGGAAAGAAATGAGTGAATTCCTGACTAATCTTTTAGAATCCATTATATTGATAAGATGTTGAGAATAAACCATTACCAGCAAAGGTGTGATGATATTTTAAAAGGACATTTCTAAATAAATAAGCTAATGGTTTTTCACTTGAGGGAATGTATGTGAATACCAAGTAAGTATATAAATGACAGTGCTATATATTAAGAGTTAGAGAAAACATGGCATAGTAGATAGGGATTAGTAGACCTGTGTTCAAAACATGTCTAAGTCACTATGGAGTAATTTCCGAAACACTGAGCCTCTGTGTGCTTCAGTCCATTTTTTGATATTTATCTCTTAAGTCATGGATTTTAAGTTCCCTATTGTTGGAAGAAATATCGCCATCAGCAATATTCAGTGTTGAGGAAATCATAGTCTTCATGTATTATACATTGATTTCTTTGCATTATCTTAAAATGAACTAAGAAACTACATTTCTCATCAAATTATTAAGTATGGCTTTCTGAGCATAAGGAACTTAATTTCTACAAGTTCAAGGGATATAGCATGGACCATACTTACTTCCAAGCAGCTCCACCTGCTGGTGTATAATGATCAGGTCTAACTGTTAAAGGATGACATAAAGGAGATATCAGGTTTACAATCGTGCCTCATAGGAAAGCTGGAGATGTTATAGAAACCGTCAACATAAATCACAGCGTACATGAAGTTCATCTAGTTTCTTGGCTCCCAATTAAATGACATTTGGGGAAAGCACTCATTTCTCATGAGGTGAAAAGGGTGGAAATATTATTTTAGTCAAGTAACAACTTATAGGGCTATGAAAAAAATTCCATGAAAGAATTGCTAAGAATAATAGCAACAACTTCGGTAAAATCTTAATTATGAAAATGGCTTCTGGATAATGCAAATTCCCCTCCCCCATTAATTTTAGATTTAAAATTAATGCACTGCTTGCATTTGATTGTTCGTGGCTCAGATATTCT
Source organism: Gracilinanus agilis (assembly GCF_016433145.1). Lineage (NCBI taxonomy): Eukaryota > Metazoa > Chordata > Mammalia > Didelphimorphia > Didelphidae > Gracilinanus > Gracilinanus agilis. The sequence continues at coordinate 633,915,414 of NC_058132.1, forward strand.
GAAAGTTCACAGTGCCTCCAATAAATATATGAAATCCCCCCTTGAAAAATACAATTGTCACAGTTCTTTATTATGACATGTTTAGGTGAACTCCTAACTCTGCCTTGATATAAATCTTTGAGGCTCATATCGCACAGATATGTAAAGATATTTAAAACAAAGCTAGTCATGTTTTGTAAACTTTGGATTTGTACCTTCCTTTTGATAGAGAAGCAATTGATTTAAGTTCAAGAGGGTCTTCAGGAGGTCTAAAGTAAGATCCTATTTATAGCATCAAAGATCTCAAACAGGAGATAACAGTCATAGTGGGAAAAGTGTTTAAGATTTAGTCACAAGGAAACATCTGGCTTTGTAATATGTTTTCCCCTACTTACGAGCTGTGTGATCATGGGACAATCATTTAATAATTTCAAGTTTCATTTTCAGTTATTAAATGAGGAGAGAAATATCTGTAATATTTAGCTCACAGGAATTTTTGAAGGTCTAATGAAATAATCTATTCCAACATATAGTAGTAATAATGATGTTTATTATAATATTTATTATCATTTATCTGTCTCTTTAGATTTACAAGGCATATATGTGTATATAATTTTATATTATCTCTTTTGTAAAATCAAAAGTCCTCTACAAATGTAAACTTAATATTTTGTTGTTATTTTTAATAAGTACTGGAGGCAGATAAGGTACCATGCAATGCCAATCATTTTTTTAAGAAAATAAAATATGAAATGCATATGTATTTTAAGATACTGTTGGTGTTTAGTATCTGGAGATGCCCTGTAGCAATTTCATACTTACTTTGTATGTTATGATTCTTTCATTTTTTATTTCTTTTTTTTCTTTCCTGAAGACTAGAAATTCCATTTGTTCCCCCCCCGCCTTTTTTTAGGAGTTTCTTAACTTGAAACAGTTTCCTAAACTTATTAGACATAGAAAACCCAGAGCAGACAATGACAAAAGTTGCATTTGTTTAGTACCTTGAAGCCAGGATTGTACAGCATTCAAGGATTCAATCCATTCTTTCCACAGGTATTCCTCACTATCTCAGGTAGGAAAGTGAGCAATTATATCACTTTAGTTTCTATTTTTTTAGCCAGATCTATTAATTTCATTATTATAAGAAGCTTCGTGAAACAATTGGTGGACATTTTCCATTCCGTGACTTCCACACAGACAAATAAGAGACCTAAATTTTTCTCCCCTGCTAAAAAATAAATAAAACAAATGCAAGGTGTTCTAAATCAAATGTATCCATTGTTCATAATAAACTTACATACTTTCTCTCCCCAAAATTCTGCTATATTGTTTCATAATGGGATAATAAGAAACAACCCTTTCTTTTTAAACCCATAACTATGACATTTCATTTGTTTAAATTTGCAAATTAGTTCATAAATCAAGAGCTTAGGGACATGTGTCCTTGTTTGAAAGGTACTAAGATAAATCTGTCAAAGTTGACTAGGCTATTTTTATACCCCCAAATCAACTGGGCATTAAAAAAAAGTTTAGGTGGTGTTTGAATTGACAGCTAAATATATGTTTCATTTGAATATTCTGAATGATTTTGATTTTATTTACTATGGATTCTCGTAGTTAGTTAGAAAGTAGCTTCAAACAATGAATTTTATTTTCTGCATTTTTAAGGGAACCTGTAATAAAATCTACACTTAAACTATAGAAGAAAAAATGGAGACTGTCAAAACTTACAAACCTCAATGTGATCTATTCATGTGGAAGAAACATGACATTTGATTTGGAGCCAGTTTAGATATAGAGTCAAGAAGACCTGAATTCACATAACTGGCTACATTATTCGGCTAGGTCTGTAATGAGATGGGGAGGCAGCACCGTGGCTAGAGTACAGTGTCTGTAATCAGGAGTATTTGAGTTCAGATCCAGTCTTATGTATTTACTAGCTGTGTGATCCTGAGCAAGACATTTAGTATCTGCCTGCCTTAGTTTATTCACTGGAAAGTGGGAATAATAATAATACCCATTTCACAGTTGTGAAAATAAATGTAAAGTTCTTTACAAAATCAAAACCTTATATAAACTTATAATAATATATGAATACTTTCACCTCATTACCTAAGAGAACTCTTTACAACTATATAGAAGTTGTACAGTAATTGCAGATCTGAATGGATGGAATTTCCAGTTTTCTCACTGTGAATTCCATCTGCCAATGAATTCACAGGTGTAAGATGCAGGCATGTGCACATGCGCACACACACATAACCAGACACATTTTTAATAGATCTGTGACTTTATCAAGGTATGGAGGTCCTGATAAGAAATTTCTTTGATAAATACAAATTAATATTAATGACATTAAAAGATCAAGTGTCAACAAGAGCCACCTAGCCAATACTTGTCAGAAGACTTAAATCTAGATCTTTCAGGCTCTAAGAATGACTGTTTCAAATATGTAATGCTATTTGTGTCTATATGTTTGCATATGCATGCAAGTACATATATATATATACTATATATATATATATATAGTATTTATTTACTATATCTATATCTATACCTACTGTGTGACCCTGGACAAGTCCAACTCTGCCTCTGTTCCTCATCTCTAAGATTATCTGGAAAAGGAATGGCAAACTACTCCAGCATCTTTGCCAAGAAAATTCCAAATGGAATCATGAAGTTGTCACACATGACTAAAATGGAATGTGTATAACATGCATGTATATGTATTCACATGCAATATATGTGAACATGCATTGATACAACGCATACACATGCATGTGTAACCGCACAAACAAATATAGCCCCCTGTTATATATGTACATGTATCTATTTTGACATGCATGAACATAGAAATGAATATAAAGTGTGTATGCATGACACATATAATATATAACCTACAGTACTGTATATGCACATATGACTATACCCACATGTACTCACATAATATGTATATACATTCATATTATATTTTGTATACATATATAATATATACTCCTATATGGTATCTAGCTGAATATATTTATATATACACTCAAAAAGAGAGGGCTCCAATCCTAGTGCAATTTCAAGGTACTAAAGATTGAAACTCTGCTATGACTTTCCAGTCATCCTGTATTCATATATTTCACACATGAATTTATTGTTGTAGAGCAGTGATTCCCAAAGTGGGTGCCACCGCCCCCTGGTGGATGCTGCAGTGATCCAGCGCGGTGGTGATGGCCACAGATGCATTTATCTTTCCTATTGATTTCTATTAAAATTTTTAAAAAATTAATTTCCAGGGGGCTAAGTAATATTTTTTCTGGAAAGGGGGCGATAGGCCAAAAAATTTGGGGAACCACTGGTGTAGAGAAATCACAATGAGGAAACTAGAACTTCCTTCCATCCAAGCAGATTACTACTGTTCTACAGTTCAACAACAGTCCTGCAACTTTTGTATCATCTTGGGCAGTTACTTAGATAACTAAGAAGTTAAGTGACTTTTATGGGGTCACATAGCGTGTACCCCAAATAGACCACAGTATATATTTCCCTATATCTGCATACATATACATACTCTCATAAAATCCAGGCCTCCGTGTAAATAAGCTATGCTTTTATTTGAAGTAAAATCTTCCTTTTTCAGACAAACCTGGAAAAGGGAAGCATCAAAGACCTGCCTAGACAACTTACTCTGCTTTGACTGAACTGCCTGTGCTTGCATCTCTCTCTGTTGTATATAGTTTTAAAAGCCTCTGTGCATTATCAAGCATAGGATGTCTGATCAGTCCTGGATGGAGAAGAATATGGGATGACCATATGTGCTTGTGCAATCCCAGTCCACTGGCATTGGCATACCACTTCTATATTTGGCAAAGCCCTGTCTGACAACATCCTCCAACAGCTTGCAAACGTTAATCAACTCTAGTCAGCTATTACAGCTGATCCACTTTGCAGATGGAAGCTAGTAGGCTGGTTTCCCCAGCTCTTTTACATATCTCCATGTGCTATTCAGTCTCTGAAGTGCATTTGTCTGCCAGTGGGTTCCTGGATAAGGCATCTGCAATTATAAACATTTTCCCAGGAACATATGCTGCTTCCTGCTTAAACCCTATCAGGCATAACAGAAATCTCTTGTAACTTGAGGGAATTGAAACTGAGATTTGATTTTGATAAAGGAGATAGACTTTATGGTTTGAAAGAATGCCAAACAGTCTGGAAACTGTAGCAGATGTGCTGATAACTCAATATTAGTGTTAACGTGAGTCCTTTGTGGACTCAGATGTATGAACATCCATAAAAATAGCTAAGAGCTGATTGAAGTTTGGAGCCTAGGTTCCAATCCCATCATAACATTCCACTAGCAGAGTGATTCTTATTAAGTCATTTAACCTCTTAGTCTCAGTTATTACATCTGAAAAATGGGAATAGTAAGAGAAAAACAAGCCACTTGCATGAAGGTGATTATTTTTATTGCCACGTCTTAGGTGAGTGATAATAAATATCTAGTAACTAAATGATGTGAGCCTCGGTCACTCGCTATTCTCCAATGGCCTCCCCTTCTTCATCATCTATAAAATGATGGTGTTGGACTTGATGATCTTCCTTCTCGAGATCCATGTTATTCTTTCTATTATAACTGCTATTGCCAACTGCCTGTACTGTTACCACCATTATCACCATCAGTGGCACTAACATTATTATGAACTGGTGAGAGTAGTGGGTTCAGAAACATACTGTTCCTCTAATAATAAAAGGGGCATTGTGGGAGAAACAACATTTCTAATGTGCTTGCTATGTACAAGCACTGCAATGGGTAAAGAGGACACATGGTTGAAAATAAAATCCTTACCCTCAAAGAGATGACTTATAGTCTACTAGAGAGCTATCAACTAGGATCCTAGGATAGCAGATTTAGAACTGGAAGGGGATTTAGAGGGCAAATGAGGCTAATAGAGATTAATAATAACTAGCATTTATATAACCTTTTAAACTTTGTAAATATGACATAAGTCATATTTGCATCAAATATGTCATTTGATTCATACTACCACCTGGAGAAGTAGGTGATGTTCTTATCCCCATTTTGCAGATGAGCATACTGAGGCTGAGAGGTAAAGAAATTTGCCCAGGGTCAGACAATTAGTAACTTTGTGAAGCACAGTTTGAGTTCAAGCAACCCAACAATGCTCTATCCTTGATATTATGTTGTCTCTTTGTATAACTGTATAAACATCAATAAATACAACATAAAAGAATGAAGAGGGAGAGAATGCCTACAATTTGTGATGGGGAGAGACCAAAGAAGACTTGAGGGTGGAGGTGACACTGAAATGAGTCCTTAGCTCAGCAGGCTAGTGTTATCCCAGAGATTAAGTATGGCTTGCACTAATGCATGGAGGATGGAGATGGCATGTTGTTTGGGAAATAGCTTTTTTCCCACTTAGAATGCCATTTCCATCCCCTTCTACTTGTCCATTTTTTCTATCCTTTGAGACTCAGGTCATGTCTGCCCTCTTTCATGAAGCCTGTACTTATGCACAATTTAATCTTTCTCATTTCTATTTGAGTTTGAGGTCATTGCATTATACCATAGAATCTCTCCCTCTCTGGATCTCTATTAAAATGTAATGTCTACCCCATTTATTTTGTACTTTTATCTTTTTACATCTATCTCTCTTATCTTCGGAGCCTATGTTTCAAAAATTTTTGTAAATTCTCTAAGCACTTTCACCTAATAGGTAGTAAATTTAGGCTAGATATTATGAACTATATGAATAACTACAATAACCAGTCAGCACTGAAGTCTGGGATGGTTAGCATTAGAAGATATGGCATTTGGTATTTCAAATTCTATACCATACTATTACTGCTCTGAAAGGGAAAATACACATTTATGTTATTATTGTAGATAACCAGGTAGACATTCATTGTTGGTGGAATTGCAATTTTGTAGGCATTGGGGTTGTTTTTTATGTTTGTTTTTTTGTAGCACAACCTAATAATCTCTAACAAAAGTTGTAAAAATCATCTTGACCTTTGAGACTATACTTCCATTGGTGGAAATATGTTATTATTATTTTGAAGCTATTGGAAGGTTTTCAAATAACATTTTTAAAAATTATAACAAAATTGCAACCAACCTAAATGACCAAGAATATTGTAGTGACTAAAACAAATTGTTGTGAAGGGTTTTAATGACACACTATGTAATAAAACTAAGACAAACCAGTATGGGAAATATTTTTTCAAAGGAAAACTATTACATAATAAGACAAAGAAAAAAATGACAAGGAGAAGCCCAGAACTACAAAGTATATACTGAGAATAAATAGAAGCTAAAGTACTTACTAAATATGACCAGATAAAAACAAAAAGTGAATGACCAAAGAACCCTAAAAGAAACTTTTACTGATAGAAAGTTATGCCATTAGATACATGAAAATTAATTTATATGCAATTAAATAGTTGCAAAGTATGTTTACTACTTTTGTCTTTATGTTTAAGATTGAGTCATTTATGTAGCTTGAATTAGTAATAAGTAGGTCCTGAAATTCTTATCACATTTACAGCCTTTCTTAAGTTCTCATAATAATAATAATTTCCATAAAAAATCTTTTAGTCTTGAAAATTCTTCTTCTCTTTATATCTTAGCCAATAAAAACATCATTGATTTTGTAAATTACAGGCATGGAACTGATATAGAATGACTTATGCTGTAACAATTGGCCTACTGACACCTTTATCTGTTTTCTTTTACATGTGGCTGAAAAATAGAGATTTCTATTTGATTCTGAGAAGAACAGATTATATAAGCCCTCAATGAAAAATGAAGTATCGATTTAATAAATTAAAAGAGCAATAAGTAAATGTATTTCCACCCTGTAAACAAAATGATCCTGAAGTAAGAGTAAAATAAAAAAGTTTGATCTGAAACATTTTTAGAATTAATATTTTATAGTGAAATCAATAGCACAACTAAAGATTTAAAGGAAAAGATCACAAAACGGTGCAATTTATCCTCTTTTTCTTTTCAATAGGAAAGAAAACTCAAACATCTTCATACTTATTTTACAATGTGAAACTACTTTTTAAATGGAAAACTAAATTAGCATTTTTTAAGTCTTAACATAAATTCATTTTGGGGGGGGGGTAAGGAGGAAATTGTAAAAACAGAAAGATAAAAACACCTGGCTCAAGTATTCTAGACCAGGGGGAAGATTTCCTGGTGGTGGGAGAGGCTGTAGTGATACTTGCTTCCTTGAATTCGAAGGCACAGTGGGATGAGTTTGATCAGGGTCAGGATAGCCCGGGAGAAAACCAGGAAGGCCTCTGCTTTTCCGATTATGACCATCTGTAAGAGAATTGGAGCCATATATAATTTTTTAAAAATTGGAACAATGTTTTTGTTTTGAGGAAGGGAAATTCACTAGTTCTTTGTTCTGGTTTTCATTTAAGTCTCAATGTGTTTGCCTATCAATCTAGAAAAGAAGTTGCTTGCTGATTTCCGCCTCAGCTATCTCTCCATCATTCTCACAGCTTATTAGGACTTATAGCAGGAGTTGCCTGAGTATTGTAAAGGAGATGTGGCATGAATTGGTTGACTCTGTTCTAATGTTTAGTAACTGGGTAAAAGGTAAATTATATTGTCAAATTAAGAACATCCTTTTGAAAGTCAGGAGAGGCTGAAGGACATGAAGTGAATGAAGAAGTATAGACAAAAGTGGAGATTAAATGGAAGATAACTATGTATTCCTAGAGTACCTAATGCATTCTCTCAGTGGCTATAAACCAAAAGTCTCCCAATTTCATATCCATGCTTTAGGTCCCTTCCAGTTTAGGGAAGGCATACTCTTTCATGCCTTCAAGTCTACTATGGAGAATTGGCAGATTTCATTTCTTTATCATTCTCCAAATATATCCTTTCAGAATTTCTACAAAACACTTAAAATTTATAAAGTCACTTACAAATAACAAGGTGCTTTCACATGTATTTTCTTCCCTGAGCTATCTAAAGACCTTGTGATGTAGACAGGGCAGCCCTCACTCATCTCTCTCTGTGCTCTTCCTTCCTTTCTTTACCTTCTGCATTGCTACTCTCCTAATTGATGATTATCTCCCAGGTTCACCATTGTAGGAAGAACCACAAGTAGGCTTCACTTTAGTTCTATACTCTTCCTCCTCCTCCTCCTCCTCATCTGCCAGATTGCTTACTTCTCTTACCTTCCATTGCATTGTGTATTGCCTTCCCCATTAGAAGTGAGCTTCTTGAATAAAGGGACTCTTACTTGCTTTTATTTGCATCCCTATTAAGTAGTATTGTGTCTATCCTAAAGTTATCTGGATATCAATTATATTTTTTTCAATGGTATAAAATTGCTGTTGTCTTCAAGACTGTAATGAAGAAAAATTAAACTTATTCTACTTCTCTCATAAATAAAAAGCCTCCATAGCAATGTCAAATGAAATGAGAACTGTTCGCCACCTAGAAAGAATCAAAACCAATGATGCGTTGTCTGTGTACACAATGGAAAATGCATTAATTGCTAATGGTAGCAACATAGAGGAGACAGCCAGGTAGCTCACTGGCTATAGCACTGGGCTTGGATTCAGGAAGACCTGAGATGAAACCAGACAACCCAAGAACCAGTAATTTTGCCTCTCTCTTTCCATTCTATACTTTTTTGTACCAATTTCATCAAGAGAAGATTCTGTCATGGAATCTACAATGCAATGAATACCTGAAATTGGAAGTCTCAAAAAAGATATGATCAACTGCCAAATACCAGTATCTACCATAAAGCTAAATTCAACTAGGAAGGCCTAGGACAGATGATGCAAAGAGCAAAGTTCAGAGAAAAAAAATGAAACAAAGTCAATCATAATCTTCTAATAATCAGAACTTCCCCAAAGTGGAACAGAGTGCCTCAGCAAAGATTCTACCTATATTGACGGATATCCAAGCAAAGACTGGGTAACCCTTTGTTGGGAATTATTTTTTTTAGATACCAATTAGACTGAATGAATCACAGGACTTCTCTAGCTCTGAAATTCTGTTATCTCCATTTTCAAGTTCCATTGCCATTCATGTAGTAGTAGAAGGAAATACAATACCAGAACCTTGGTTTTGGCTTATAGCTCAGTTATAAAAATAACTGACATTTACATATAGGATTTTAAAGTTTGCAAAATGCCTTCTATAAGATCATAGTTTAAAAAAACCAAAGAGATTTTTACTCCCTTATTGTACAGATGAGGAAACAGAAGCTCAGAGAGGTTATATAATTGGCCCATGGTCAACTAGGTAGCAAGTGGCAAAGGCAGAACTTGAACTCAGTTCCTTTTACACTCTTCCACTCTTCTCAGTGGTATGTGCTATGAAATAACTTTGTGAGGTAGGGGCTAAAATATTATCTCTGTTTAATAGATGAAGAAATAGACCAAAAGGTTGTGAGTCATTTGTAGTCACATGGCTAATAAACAGGAGAAGCAGGATTTGAATCTAGATCTACCTCATTTCATGTCTAGCCCTCTATTCTTAAAGACATGCTATCATTTAAAGAATGTGAAATCCATATAAGCTTTTTGATGGCATAAATCCTTATTTCTATATTCTGAACATCGAGAATATTCCTCATTTATAATAGGGGTTTCTTCTAACCGAATTTATCCTAGATATACTTACTTGCTTATATCTTGTCTTCCCCATTAGCATGTAAGCTCCTTGAAGGCAAGAACTGTTTTTTTTTATTCCTAGTAGCTAGTCATTCTGGGAAGATAGTGGGCAATTAATATTTGCAGTTGATTACTTAATAAAGATTTATTAAGTGTTAGAGGATGGTTAGAGGGATGTTATCTTTTATATATCACTTAATTCGAATGGAATACTACTTTTAAAAACAACCTTTTCAAATTGAAATTCAGAACTTTCTCACTTCAGAATCTATTTGGCAGGTCTGCAAAATCAAGTTGGAAAGGATCATTTCCCTGTTAAAAGTCTCATTATGGGTTACTTTGTCTTTATGGGGAAAGGTTTCATGTTCTTATTCATCACATTTCAAAGTCAGTTGTGGGAGGTTCAGATTTGACAAAGGTCTAACCTCTACTTAAGAGTATAAGGTGAATTAATAATGGGTAATAAACTCCAAGAAGGTTGATCCATTAAAATATTTTATGACTACTTCATTGTCATATTCATTTTTTCCACAGGTTTTTTTCGAGGTTACTAATTCAATTTAGATGTCATATTGTTTTCCAAGATTAATTGCATTTTGATTTATGTTTAATATATATAAGCTCTTTTTAAAAAAGAAATCCTTATCTTCTGTCTTAGAAGCAATACTGCATATTGGTTCCAAGGCAGAAGAACAGCAAGGGCTAGGCAATGAGAGTTAAGTGACTTTCCCAGAGTTACACAGCTATGAAGTATCTGACACCAGATTTGACCTAGGACTTCCATCCCTAGGCCTGACACTCAAATCCACTGAGTCACTTAACTTGCCCCATTTATCAACTCTTAAAGCAAGAACCAGGAGTATTAAGAAATTCTCATATTTTTAATTTACTCACATCCTTAATATTTTGCCATTTTAATTATAATGTGACAAGTATGTTTGTCTAGATATGAGGCATGCGTATGCTATATGTGCATATGTGTGTGAGAGAGAGAGAGACAGAGAGAGACAATGTCAGAGAAGTGGGGCAAGGAGAGAAGAAGAAAAGTGAGCCAGGAGAGAGGAAAGGAGAAAAGAGGAGAGGAAAGAAGAGAAGAGGAGATTGTAGAGGAGAATTAGCAGAGATCATTACTAGGGAGCTACCAAATGTGTGAAAACCAGCTCATTGACCCATTTTTGTTTCACTAATCAAGAATTCTTATCTGGTTCATTGTAGATCTTAATTATTCCTGATCTAGACCAGGCTAGGTTCATCTGGAACTAGGATTGTGGAAGTACTCTAGTTTCTCTGCCGAATATGAAACAAAGATATTTTCTCTATCTACACTGCAGGTTTCTGTATGGATAGTACTTTAGTGGTTCAGCTCACTAGGGAGTCATTGTTTCTAAAATCTGTCTTGGGTTTGGTCTCTATTCTGAAATTGAGTAGAAACTAAAAGGGTTACTTATAGGATAAGGCAATGTGAGTTGGATGGGTTTGGTCCAACAAACCTACTTTAATGGGTGATATGACCTTGAGAAACAAGGAAAAAAAGCTAACTCTATGTCCCCTGGGAGAAAAACGAACAAACTATTGCAATCCTTATGGAGACCAGCCTTTTCTTTCATTGTCTAAAGGGTCTTTAAATATGTGCTACTTTTGTGATTTGCTCGTATATATGACTATTGTAACTTTAAGATATCTATTGCAGGCAACTGTGACCAACCCTAAAGTGCAATAGTCATAGGAAAGTTTCGGTAGTGTAAGTACACTCAAGGACACCACTCACCATTATTTTTCTGCTTTTTTCCCGTCCCTAACCCCACTTTCTTTGTAGGGATTCTAGAATTGCATCATCACAACTGGAAGGAGAGCTTTAAATATTTTAAACTTGCTTCTGCTTTGTATCCTGTGCTGGTTCCTCGTTCATCTCTTAAACCAAAACTTTGCCTTGAGTCTTCTTTTTCCACATTCTCACTTGAAATTCTCATCTGATTTCATTGGGCTGATCCATTATCACCTCTTCACTGAAAATATTTGTACAGCCTAACCTTCCCAGATGTCAGTTCAACATCATCTGGATGGATGAACACCTTGGTGTCCCAGTTGATAGACTGATAGACTTAGAGTCAGGGAGACTTGAATTCATATCTGGCCTCAGTTATTCACTAGCTATGTAACCATACGGGCAAGTCATCTAACCTCTCCTAGATTTAGTTCTCTCTCTCTCTCTCTCTCTCTTTCTCTCTCTCTCTCTCTCTCTCTCTCTCTCTCTCTCTCTCTCTCTCTCTCTCTTTCTCTCTCTCTCTTTATATATATATATATATATATATATGAAATGGAAATAGTTGCACATCACCTCTACAACCTCAGGATTTTTTGAGAACCAAATGAAATGATATAACGTTCTTTGTAAAGCTTAAGATTCTATAGAGATGTTATTTATTATTATTGTTAATATACTAAACACTGAATAAACTCACCCTCTCAAAAAATACTGGTTCATTTTCTAAATTTTCCTATATCTATGGATATTATCACTATGTTCACAGTCACTTAGCTTTGAAGCCTTTCATCACTCATTCTTTCCCTTCTCCCTTCCTTGCTACCCACCTATATCTATTTCTATCTCTACAATATCTCTCTGATCTGTCTCCTCTCCACCCTTAAAATTACCACCCTATTTCATGCTCCTATTATTTCTCACCTATACTATTGTAATTAGCTGGTCTGTCTGCCTCCAGTCTCTTTTCTGAAAATTTTCCTTCACTCTGATGCCAGCATTATCTTTGTAAAAACCAAGTCCATTTAGATCCCTTTTTTATTTGAAAAAATTGATTTAATTAATTAAGAATATTTTTCTATGATTACATGATTCATGTTCTTTCCCTTCCCTCCTCCCAACCCCTCCTGTAGCCAATGAGCAATTCCACTGGGTTTTACATATGTCATTATAGATCCCTTTCAAAAAGCATCAGGAACCCCTTTTTATCAGTAAGTTAAATCAAGGTTTAGCATCAAAACCTATTTAGCCTGGTATTTCAGCCCTGTCCCCTCAATGTGGCTCCAAACTTCTTTTCTAAACTCATTTTTTCATATTTTTCCCTTTTATGTATACAGTGTTTCAGTCACAAGCTATTCTCCATCCTCCATGGATTTATGCAGAGCCCTTTCCACTCCTGGAATTCCTTCCTTTCTTATCTCAGCCCTTTAGAATTATCCAAGCTCAGATTTCCTTGCTAACAACTCCATGAACTCTTCCTTGTTCCACCCTTTTCTTAGAAGGTTTACTATGGATTTATTCCATATTGCATAAATCCCTGGCTTGTGTTGTATTTGATGTTACTAGTAGCCATGCTGAGTATTAGTGATTTGTCTATTTTTCTCATGATCTTCAGGCCATCTTGTTGTCATTCGCACATTGGCTCTGCCCCCAACAAGAGGTTTAGCTGAGTTCTGATGTCAGTCTTAGAGGTATGTGCATGTCTGTCATTCAAATCACTTGACCACTATTACAACTGTCAACAAAATGTACAAAGGAACATTATTTTAATAAGCTGTTTAATTGGATGCAAGTAAAAGAAAATAAAATTGGGGAAATTCCTCAAAGGTAACATTAATTATATATTCCTTTTGATGCCAGGGTCAACCCTCTAGACAGACACATATCCACTTGGAATGGCATCCATTTTCCTCTGTAAAATTTCCTGGGTTATGTTATTTACTTTGTTGGGCCTCAATTTCCTAGATCAATAGAATGTAAGATGTATTTGGAGGTTGGACTCGGAATAAACTTCTGCTTCTGTCATTTTATTGCCTGTGTGTCCTTGAGTATATCTCATCGCTTCTTTTGAACCTGAGTTTCCTCATCTATAAAATGAGTAGCAGACAACCTTTTGACTAAAAATCTTTGATCCTCTAATCTTATAATGATTCTGGGCTTTAATGTCCTTTCAAATTTAAGATACAAGGTTCCTATCATTAAATCAAATTGTTTTCAATTTGTCTCCTAAAATTTTAAGGGCAAATAGAGACATCAATCTACCCTGAGTTCTCATTGTAAACATTTTAAATTAATATAGTAAATCTATCTTCCGCTCTAATCCATTCAGGTTGTAGTAGGGTCCATAAGACTCTAAGTAGATGTGTACGTTTTCCATGTGCTGCACAGTTTCAGCACAATGCACTTTGTTATCAATACTAGAATATCCATTTTCAGTTGGAAGTCTTCCCTTTAAGTCTGGAATCTTAAGCTAGACCGTTTCCATTTATTTGAATATTGTAGCTTTTTCTAGTGGATTGATGATATTTTGATCATAATCTTCCTTTCCAGCCCCTGGTTTCTTCAAAGTCTTAGACCACCAGAAGAAGAAGGGAATTCTTTGAATTTCTAGCTTGCTTTGAATTTCTATCTACTCTTTTAAAAATGTATAACTACCTTATAAATATTTTATATACTCTGCAACACTTTACCTCACAGGCCACAGTCATTCTTCCAACTCGTGTTTTATGAAGTCGAGAAGTGTTTGGGACCAAGTGTGGGTGTCAGGCTTGAATAAAAGCAAAAAGCCTTGTTACATCTCCTCCCACTACCATCCTGATATCCTACTCTCTTTCTCAGTTTAAAATATATGGAACCGAAGCACAAGTGTATAAAAAATTCATGATTTTCTTATTCAAGTTTATTTTACACTTTGTTTGGTTCTGCAAAGTGCTACTGGAGAGCAGGATTGTTCTAAACTTTGAAGGAAAAGGAAAACCTATCTCAGACATTTAATGTTAAATGCACAAAAGAGGATATTTGGTTAAGAAGTAAATACCATAAATAATCAGTAAATATGCCATAAGTCTAATTTGGGATGTTGGCAACTTGTGGGCCTCATCATTCTATTTGTAATTAGGTTAGAAGTTTTCCACCAATTATCCTAATTGTACCCTCTCACAATAAAACTTTTCATTACAGCCTGGGGTCTAATAGCTTCTTCTGATAATGGAATGAAAAGTTATACTATGATTGAGTCTCTTATAATTTCCATAGGGGGTATTAGCAAGTATGCACCTCATTACCTTCCTACCCCCCCAAAAGAACATCTCGTGCCTTTTGAAAGCTGTTTCAAAGTCAGAAAGCACTAATGGCATCTCCATGGTGTTTCAGGGACAATGGGGACAAATTTTGTTGTGGGGATGGGGAGGAGGGTGAGTGTAGGAGGAGGACATCCAACACTATTCATCACTTTGCTTAAAATTAGACCAAGATTTTCAATTTACTTATAACGTTTGATTTATGGGAAAAGAGACTTAAAAGCTTCTTACAATATACCTTGGCAGCATTTATCTGTAGCTTATCAAATTCAATTGTCTTCAGCAAAAGACAACACACACTGACTTCATAAAGGAAAATAGCTCAGTTCTAATGAAGACCGGCTGATCTCTTTCTTCTTTCTCCTGCAGTTATTCTAAGGACAGTGCCCCATATTTTAAAGACCCAAAAGGATATGAATGTTTTTTCCTAAATTGGAGAGGACTTCTCTCCCCCTTTAACACTTTATACAATCTACATGGAAGGCAATGTACAAATCCCTTTAACTTTAGAATTTCTACCTGACTGGATGTCATTTAAGTAGTTTCACCTAGTGTTCTTTTGAGAAGCCCTTCTTATTAAGGCAATATGCACACCAATGTTCTATCTTAACATTTTCTTTTGCTAGGAACAATGAGAGAGAGAGAGAGAGAAAGAGAGAGAGAGAGAGAGAGAGAGAGAGAGAGAGAGAGAGAGAGAGCACTGCAATCATTCTAAAAGTAAAATAATGGCTTCTTTTTTTAAAAAGTACCAATTATTCTCTCTTTTCAGCTATAGCACCACATCTGTGATCAACTTAAAGAAATCATTATATAAGGACAAATATTTACTAAAATTATATGTATATATGTATTGTGTGTATATATACACCTTTATAAATTATGTGTGTATGTATTATATATATATATTGCATATACATATATAATTTGCATGTTCTTACCTTGATAGGCCATGAAGGTATCTGAGTCACCTCTTCAAAGGGAGCCAGGTTAAAAGGAATGGCTTTTCTTGTTGCAGCAATGAGAGAAAACACAGCATGTGTAAAACTTCAGAAGGTGTCTTTCTACCTCTTGTCAGCTTACAAAATAACTGAGGAAGTGAGTGCCCTGCTCTAGTTCTTCAATGCTGCTCTTGATAAGCATGGACAACAGGGGGAGATGACGATGCTATCTTTATACAGTAAACATGACTGCAAGTCATCTGATACCTTGGTGGCAAAAGGAACCATTCAGAACTCATAGAAATGAGAAAATAGTAGCGTGCATGCTGCTCTCCAGTAAAAGACTCCATCTCACTCTGGCTTTTCTTCTGACAATTATATGATGTGTATATGTGAGTATTTTTTAAAATTCATATTAAAAGATTGGAATGATTTCTTTTTCTTTCTAATTTTTTTTGGCTACATAGATAGATTACTTCTACAAGTCTGCTTTTTGGAATAAAGGATACAGATGACTGAAAGTTTTACCAAACCCTAAAAACATTTCCCAAATATTGAAAATAAAAGTATTCCTAGCAAGTTATCCATATTCTTTTTAATTTTCACTTTTATTATGAACTTAACAAATTACCTCTAAGGCCATCTACCACTAGTCATACCTGACCAAGACTCTTTTATGAACTTCACCTGTATTTTTCCCACCACAGGGTATGAATTTTCTATTATTTTAGATTCAGAAACAGATTCTGCTTTTAAAACTTTGGGGCATATTTCAAACAAAAACAGGGACATTTTAATTACCTATTTTGAACAGTGAAAGAAAGGGGATCATAACCTCGACCTGGAAGCTCATATTTCTAGTACAGGTGACTAAGTCACCATGGAGATAATACTCACCTGGCTTATTGTACTGACAAACATGATTTACAGCTGTTGGACTGGGAAGACCCACTGCAATATCAGCAAAATTTTAATGCAGAAAAAATTTAGTCCATCATATTAATAATGTCAATCAACCTCTCTTTCTCCCTCCCTCCTTTCTTCCCTCCCCTACCTCTCTCTCTCTCTCTCTCTCTCTCTCTCTCTCTCTCTCTCTCTCTCTCTCTCTGTCTCTCTCTGTCTCTCTCTCTTTCTCTCTCTCTCTCTCTCCTTCTTCTTTGACCCCATCTCATTTTTAAAAGTAAAGGCAATAACTGTAAACATACAGAAAACTCACTTCTAAATTAAGGAAAATAAACTAAAAGGGAATAATGATTATGGTAATTTATATAGTTTAGGATTTACCACAGAAATTTACATATTTTTTTTTCATTTTGAATAATCTTTACTAGTTTAAGGCAGATTTGAATATTATTTATAGTGGATCCATGTTTGATTTTCTTTGGAACAGAAAATCCTGACTGGAGAGGCTTGAATTCCATCTTCTTTTGAGTAAGATTTGTCTTTCTAACCCATTTGTAACATATTAATTTTAAATCAATCTAATGAATTCTTGTTTCTTTTTCTTAGTGTTGTATTTAATCAATTCTCTCTGACTGACTGATTGGACAAGCCAATGAGGTACTTTACATAGAAATCAGAGGCTTATCAACTTTTCTGATGCCAGTATGAAACAATAAGGTCAACTCCTACTATCAATATTATAAATTCAGATCATTTCATTCCGATTCATTTCCATTCACCAAGTATATATTAACTCTCTCCTATAAGTGAAGGTCTTGCTCTGCTTTGGTTTCCATGGCATTGGGTTTAGATTTTTCAAAGCCCAAAATAGGACTAAGTTTAAGGAGCACTCACATTGAGCCAGGAAATATGGCATCCATGGCTTTGGTGCTAAGATTACCATCTGCCTATGCAGTCTTCCTCTGATCTGTGTCAAGTTCATTGTCCAGGAAGCTGCCCTTGTCAACAATCAAGCGGGTGCATCCAGTTTTCATGCTATCATCCTCCTTGGTGTCATAAGATTCTCTCTCTCTCCTGTCATGTTCTACCATGCCATTTGACTTTAACATTCAAATGGTAAATAACTTCTGTTGCCAGCATATTTTAATCTTTTTTTTTACCCTGTAGAGGCTAAAAATCCAGTACATCTGTCAACTTCTGTATAGAAGGGTTGACTCATAAACTCTAACATCATATAGCTTTGTTTCTTATATCTCCATCTCCCTCAATAAAAAAGTTTGTGGTATTGGAGGGAGTAACATGGAGAATGGAATCCACTTAGTAAGCAGTCATAAAAGAGACCAGAAATCTAGTGATTCAAACTATACTTCATCAGGAAAGCCTTCTCTGACATCCTCAATTTGTCATTTACCTCTGCCAGATATTGCATCTTTAGCCTGTTTCATCTCCCTTAAGGATCCAACCCAGTACCTTAAAAATGATATATACTAAATAAAATACTCGTTGAATTGAACTATTGAAAACTGAACACCTATTACGTAAAAGGCTCTGTATCAAGAATACAAACCTGAATAAGGGAAAACCTCTATGCTCTATGGAGCTTATTATTGAGTGGGATTATTAAAAAAGTTCATGAATAACTAAAAAACAGAATATGGCCAATGTCATGCAAAATACAAAGGGCTGTGAGGATGCAGAGGTAGGGAAAGAATATCTTTGGTTTGAGAAGACCAGGTAAGGCTTCATGAAGGAGGTGGCCTTTTATATGAGTTGGATAGATAGAGTTTTGATAAGAGAGAGATTCAGGGACATATATTCCAGGGATTAGAAAAAGCAGTCACAATTCAACAAAATTATACTAAATGCTATTGTTTTCAAGACTTATCTTTTTGGCTTATGCTAGAAAAATAGATCTGGATTGTAAACAAGTTAGGTAAGTACTGTGGGGCTATACCACTCCCTTACTCCAAAAGCTATAGAGACTATTGCCTCTAGGCTAAATACAAACTACTCTGAGGAGCATTTAAAGACCTTTACAGCATGCTACCAATCTATTGTTCCAAGTAGATGGCATAATATCCAGTTTTTCATGGCCCTCCCAAATATATTTTAGTTTATTTGTTCTCTGCACACAATAGCTCATGAGCTTAGGAAACTACCCATGCTTAGAACATTCTCTCTTCTAACTTCTTCTGCCTTATGAAACACTGAGATTTCACATTAGCATAGGAGTGACTTTCTTCAAGAAACATTCTCTGATCATCTCCCTCTCACTTTCCTCTCCACTCCATTACTAACCTTTCCTCAAACCATTCTGTATTAATCTTGTTTTTATTTGTGGGCAAGTTCTATATCTCCCACTCGCCCCTAAGCCACTAAAAATATAGAATATTTGAGGCAGGGACTTTCAATTTTATATGCATTCCCATTGCCTAGCATCAAATGAGTTCTTATTACATTTATTCTGACTGGCGGATTGAGATAGGCCTTGAACGATGAGTTAAAAGGCATGGATTCCATTCTATAGGTAATGGAAAGCAACTGAATATATTCAAGCGGGAGATTGATAATCCGGGCTCTTCTCTCTCAAAAAGTTATCATAATAAGCTCCTAAAGGGATTCTCCATTTCCATTTTCTCACCCCTTGAATCCCCTTTTCATGCTGATGGCATATTTGCCTTGGATAAGTGATTTTCTTCATTCTGATCTCCATTTTTCTCATCTTTAAAATGTCAGGACTGGACTAAGAGTCCCTTAACATGCTTTTAAGTTCTTACCTTTTGTAATTTCTTTTTGTAGTCTTCCTAAAGATCAGACATAATCACATCCTTTTCTCTTAAAAATCTTCACTGACTCCTTTTTGATCCAACAATGGAGCCTAAACATCCAAGGCAAGCAATGGAGACCCACTACTATTGGGCTACAATTCTCTTTAACCAACAGCAACAACCCTTTCTTCCTTCCTTCCTTCCTTCTATTTAGCTTCGGTTTTCTCATCTGCAAACCCTTCTAACTTTTTTTCAGTTTTTACATTATTATTTAATTTATTATACTAAATTGACTTCTGTAGAGATTTTAGCCCTGATGTAGAAAGTAAACTCCTGGAGGACAAGAACTATATTGATTTTATCTTTGTATTCCAGACCCTGGTACATTGGAGGGACTTAAAAAATATTGTTGAATTAGCAAACCAGGGTTATTTCTGTGCTCAAGGGAAACTCAAACTGAGTGGAGAAAACACACTGAGAGAGAATTTTTTTTTAATCATAGACTTTATAAGGCAAAATATCATGAACTAAAATATCATGAATATTTCTAGAACCTTTAACAGATTTTTTCTTTAATAAAACTTTACTGAGTTTTAATTTGGAAGATCTTGACCTCCTGTAAAAATATTCAAGGAATCTGGTTTCACAGCTTCCTTGAAATTGGTCATTTTCCCCCCCATCCAGACTTGTGAATTCCTCCTGGTGAGGAAAGTCGCTGTAGTGATGCAGGCTGTTCTAGAGAATAGTCTTGATATTGAGAGCGCAAATAAGTTGTGTGGAGTCATAGGGTCAATATATGTTAAAGGTAACCTGAATCCAGGTCTTTCAGCCTCAAATGTTGGCTATCTACCATTCATTATACCATGTTCCCTTTCTGAAACTACTGGACTCAGTGAGTATTTTTATTGCAAGAGATGATGACAATATTTGAGATGATGGCCCTTCTCCTATTGAAAATCATCTTGAAAAGTAAGGGCAGATTCAGCATTTTTTCTCTTTCCCTTCTCCTCCTGCCTCAGTTGATTAATGCCTACAGATGCAGTCACATGTGCACTATCAAACAAAAATAGAGCCACCAAGAAGCAACAAAGGCTGTTAAATCATTCTTAGTTTCCACTGCACAGGGAAATGACACGTTGACTTTCCACTTCAATGGGAAAGGCAAAAACAACTGACAGGTCATTATCAAGAATTTTCTTTTCTTTATCGAGAAACTTATAAATTTCTCTCCCTCCATTTGTAAGACAGGCAAGGGAGGATTGTAACAAAGAACATCTGGTCATTTTAATATTCAATTGTATTACCTTGTTCATTACCCTTCTTGTAGTTTTTTCTCATCTTTGAATTTTACTTTCTCTAAGAAACTGCTGTCAGCCATGATGACTTTAAAAAATGCTAAATAAAACCAGGTTCATCTCTAAACTTGGAGTAGAGACAGTGTCCCTTTCAGATATATGAATAAGTATTCCTACCCTTATTTCTAGTCAAAATCAACTGTGGCTTCACAAAAAAAGAGAGCTAGATTTCACCTTTATTTTCACTCTTACCTCACCCACTTTTTACCTGTGCAGCTTTGTACATTTCTGGCCAGTTTTCTGGATCAGATCTCATTTTCTTCATTTTAAAAATGAGAACGATGAATTAGAAAATCCCCAAGAATCAATTCTGTTATAATTTACTAATACTAAGAATCTAGTGTGAACTATGAAACTTGACTTCCATGCTCTCCCAAATCTCTTTCAATAGCCTTCCCTCCACTTCAGGTGCTACCTCTCTTCTCCTCTGTAGGATATTCACAAAATCCCCAGGTTTCCTCAGTGTTTTACCCAAACCTTTGCAGCCACGGCAGTGTTGATTTAATTAATTCAACAAAAATTGGAGTATTTCTTATATAATTTCCAGATTCTCTTCCAGTCTTTATAAGGGTATACAAAGCCACCGAAGACATAATTCATGTGTTCAAAGAGTTTGATATTTTATGGGAGAATAAAGGAATGCATCTCTCATTTCTCTAGTGTTTTCCAGGTAACTAATGGATACCCTTGCTACATATGCAACAAGCTAGGAAACTTCACCAAGAATTTTAAGGTGTCATGATTGGTTAGATCAGGATCTTTTTTGTCTTTCTTTGTATCTTTAGAGCTTAGCTCAGTGCCTGGCATATGGTAGTTGTTTAATCAATGTTATAGACTGACTATTGTAAGTAAAATTTACAACAAAGTTTATTAGACACATTTGGAAGAAGGGTTTATGTTCTACAGCTGTGGTTTCACTGGTATGCTTCAGGTAAGGGAATTCTCCTTACCAATGCAGAACCACAAATATTTTGGAGCTTAGAGTCTTGGAAAATTATCTGGAAGCACCGTGAGCTTCAGGGATCTAACAAGGGCCATACATAACATACTCAGGACCTGAATCTAAGACTTTGTATTTCAAGGCTGGCACACCATCCTTCCTTTATGATGCCTCTCACTTTGGACTGTTTCTTAATCTCACACATAGTTATTCATAGTCATAATCTTTTTTATGTTACATGACAATTATATATGATATGCTACTTGAAAATGAATCTTTTTGTGCATAGACCTGGTAGTGTCACTACTCTGTTTAAAACTTTTTCCTATTGTTAGTGAATAAGATTCATATTTTTGAGGTTGGAATTTAAGATCTTCCAAAATCTGACATGACTCTATCATATGTCTCATCAGTTTCTGTTTTAAATTTCCTTATAACCTGGCCCCAACCTACCTGTCCAGTCTCATTATATGTTATTCCCCTTGTTACAATCTATGGTGGAGCCAATCTGGTCTTGATTTTTCTTTAACGCCATTTTCCCTTTTCCCTCTCCATGCCTTTATATTGCCCACCCCTCTTGCTACCTTCTCCTCTCTCTTGTAGGATTCCTAGCTTTCTCTAAGATTCAGCTCACTCTCTACTCTCTATGCGAAATATTTCCTGCTCCCCCAACTGCTAGTGCCCTACTCTCCTCAACTATTTCCCTAAAATATTTCTACTTTTTTATGTTAATCAGTGTGTTGTTATGTCACAGGACTATCTATGTCTCATGTTAATCTACTGATGTCCCAGGAGGACTCAGTCCTTCTTATTCCCAAAAATGAAGGAAAAGGAAATAAGGTCCATTGATAGAGAGAAAATAGGAATATTGTAGAGTTCTGTTAGGCTGTGCTTCATGATGTTGCTTGTTGTGGTCACAAATTTTACTACAAGTGCAGAGAAGGAAAATTCAAGATTATGGTTGAGCTAAACTGAAGTCATGTGGAACAGATGCCCTATTGCTTAAAACAAATTTCTGGGGATACTGTGCTTTCTATTACTTGTTCTACTTGGGCTTTTACATTATTTTGGCAGGGCACTGTCTGCTTCCCCATTCATTGTTTCCCTTAAGTTAGTTTATAATTCATCACCATGTAGTCTAAGGAAATCAGCTTCTCTGAACTAATGTGTTTTCTTATTGTGTTCCTGGTTTGAGTGTATTTGGAAGATGAATGCTGCTGAAAGAGGAGGGCAGTAAGGAGCAATTTCTCCCACAGAGAGAGGTTAAGAAGAAGACTTTTTAAAGCTGGGAAGTATTTCCTGTGGAAATCTGGGAACCCAAAGTTAAACTGATGAGTGATTTTATTCATTCATATAATGTAGCATCCGTAGCAGAGAAAGAGGGAGTTATGGACCAACCATATTTAGGCCAAATGAGGGGGAGCCTAAATAATTTTTATGGGGGAAGGAAAAGAAACCAAGGGTCATCTCTGAAGTTAGTAACTTTAGGTGACTTTGATATGCCATTCAGGAACTCCCAGTAGACAAGGTAATCCCTCCCCTTTGAGATGGAGCTGAAAAAAAATCATTACCAAAGAGAATAGTCATTTACAGGGCTACTATTTATCTCATAGTGAGATTCAGAAAAAGGGAATAAGCAACCGATCTCCTGCCCATAGCCTAAGCATCTTGTACTCAACTGATAACTCACACACATACACATTCTCATCCTTCTCTATAGAATGTCAACTCCTTTGGAGAAATGGCTCTCACTTTTGCCTTTGTACTTTGCAAGGCACTGAGAGTTAATTATCCATTTATAGTCTAACTTTTTGGTTCCTTATCTGGAATATGCCATTTACACTGCCACCATTTATCCCCTCCTCTCACACACATCTTCATCTGTCCATCTTACCATACCTTAAAGCTCAAGTCAAATGGTGCCTTCTTCAGGAAGGCTGTTCTTATTAGTCCTTCGATCAGGGTCGGAAAACATAACAAAACCCAACAACTTTTCCTCTTAAGACTATACAAATACCATCCTATGCATCCTATGCATTATTTTATAGCAAGGTATAATCATGTCCATCCTACTATAGTTGAAGCCAGATGTATGTGAGGAGAAAGATGTCTTGTTTAGATGATCTTCTCAATGTTCCATGTACAGTAGATACTTAATAAATGCATATAATATGGATATTCCTTCAGTGTTTTATGTTTGTTAGTCATACTGTTACTTAAGATAACAGATTTAGACCTAGAAGGAATCTGAGATGTCATCTAGTCTAATCTCCTCCCTTTACAGATGATCCTTGCTACAAAATTAAAAAGGTGACAGAGCTGGGATTTGAACCCATATCCTCTGATTTCAAATCTAGTCCTCCTCCTCTACCAAATTAGTTTTTCTTACCCTATTCTGGACTTAAATTTTCATTTCAGTAGCAGCCAGGAGAGGCTAGTTATTTTCTTCTGTCTTTTGTGTATTGATATATTTTTTCTTTATATCACTCTCATGTCCAAAGGTATTCCTACCAATGGCTAATTATTTTCAACCATCCACTGTGTAAGAAATTAATTCTTCCCTCCTTCCTAAAAAAAAGAGAATTGGAACCTGAAATATATCTTTGTAATGACAATCTTCCCTTTGTCTTCCTTTTGTTACTAGATGCTCAAAAGTTATCATTAATACAGTGAGTGTTTTAAAAAAAAGTCAAAGACTTGGATCACTCTTCTGCAGTCAGAAGTGCATTGCCCATTGCCTAATCCTTATGTTCTTACATTAAAAAAAAGACACAAGACAGTATTAGGATGAAACTGGGAGAAAGAGAGGGTTCTGGAAGAAATATATCTGGAGGGGTCCCCATCTACCAAAAGCCCACAGAAAAGTCTCTTAGACTTAGAGGTCATTTCCCACAGAGAGGACCCACGAGGCAAATGCTGTCTCCCAGACTCCGGGTCAGCTGGCTGAGCTGGACCTAAGGCAAAGGCAAAGGGCCATCGTATATTTGTAGAAATTCTCTTTCAATTTCAGTCTGGCAAATTTCCCGCAGGGGGAATAAGATAAGTTGGATCAGGAGCTTTGAAGTAATCTCTACTTATTGTATTTCGCTCATCTGACATTTGCTTGATCTGATCCACATAATGCATAACTGTCAGAGTTACTAACAATCTTTTCCTCCAAAGAGCCTAGAAAAGAGGGAGAAAATTCTGAGATTTTCTGACTAATGTGCATATACTAGGAAATTAGAAACAAACAAAACCATCACTCGGAAAGTTCATGATGAGAACATATAATAGTAAGGAATAAAACCCTGGTCCAGGAGAACATGCCTTCTACATCTGGCAGTGCTCTTTATCAGATATATAACATTTGAGAAATCATTTTACTTTGATGAGTCTCAGTTTCCCCATCTTTATTATGAAGGAGTTGGATTAGATGGCCACGAAATTCCCTTTTAGATGTACTATTTGAGGGATGTACTATTAGATGC
This sequence comes from Gracilinanus agilis, assembly GCF_016433145.1. NCBI lineage: Eukaryota > Metazoa > Chordata > Mammalia > Didelphimorphia > Didelphidae > Gracilinanus > Gracilinanus agilis. The sequence goes on from NC_058132.1 coordinate 633,940,485, forward strand.
GGGAAATTTGCCAGACTGTACTATTCTACCCTTACCACTCTTCAACCTATAAGTCAATACACAGAAGTTAAGGGTTTAAAATAAAAAAAATAAAAATAAAAAAAATAGATGTACTATTATGTGACTGACTTGTCTATGAACTTTGAAACCCTAAATTTAAAAATCAATGAGAAGAATAAAAAGAGATTTAGTGCTGGAAGACTCCTTAATGGCCTACTATTTATTCCAAGTCCTTCCTTTTGTAACTGGGGAAACTGAGGCCTGCAGGGGCCAAAGGACTCATCTATGATCCCTTTTGTAGGAAACATTAGAGGAAGAATTAGAACCCAAACCTTCTGACTTCAGAATTCCATGCTCTCTGCTCCCTCACAGAAAAAAAATCCATTCTCTCTCCATCTCTTTCATGGTGCTACTTCTACATTCTGTTCTTTGTGCTAAAGCTAACAAGCAGACTGCGAGGGAGTCTAGGAAACAAGCAAAAGAAAAATAATTCCCAAGACCCCAGAGCTCTTCATTTTCCCCAACTAATGATAATCTTTCTAGGTTGGAATGTTGCTTAAACCTACTAGCATCAGCTGAAACCCATCTCACCTTGGACTCTGGCTGTTGGTATGCCTTGCTGGCGTGTGGGGGGCCTCTGGTCACTGTCCTCCAGACATCTGCCAGGGTCTGCCGGTCTCCCAGAAATCCTGCAGCCAGCCCCTCGCCGGCTCACTGCAGCTCAGTACAGTAGATTACAGTGGCTCTCTGCATGAAGCTGCCTCCCTCCCTCACAGCAGCCATATCACACACAGCTCAGATTGGTGCATTAGCCAGGCAGCTCACAGCCCAGCCCCGAGGGCCCCCGAAATGTTGGCTGCAAAGAGGTGAATGATCATGTCAGCCTTTTCTAAAACATTGTCCTGGGAATGGGGACTGTTACCGGGCTCCAGACTGCCAGGTTCAGTCCAGCGGCGTCCCATCACATAACTCAGTGGTTTTCACTTCATTTTACAATCTGAATTCAGTTTGTCTGAATGAATGGGTAAGTGTTTGCTTGGTTTGCTTATGGTTATCTCATCTGGTCTTTGTTTCTCTGGGAGAGACTGGGGCTAGCCCAGTGCTCTGAATGTGGCTGTTTGGGGGAATGTTTAATGAACTGAGCTGAGTGGAACTGAATATTTCCCTCATGAAAATACATACTTGGAGCTAAGGAGGCTGGGGATGATTTGGCTTGGGATGAACACATAGATTTTAAAATCCGATTCACGTTGAAGGGAGTGAAAAAAAAATCCAACCTCCATTTGTAGCTCTGATTGGTTTCATCCCCATATAACAAGATGCCACCTTGCTCGGGGTATCTCCCATCCTCCCTTTCAGATTCCTTTTGTGTGCTGGCTTCTCCCTTTAGATTGAAAACTCTTTGAGGGCAAGAACTGTCCTTCTCTTTTTTATTTGGATCCCCAGGGCTTAGCACAGTTCTTGGCACATAGTAGGCACTTAAATTTTTCTCTTCAATTGAATTTAATGGGAGGAAACAGTTGTCTCTGAGCCCCTACTTTTTCTGACTCCAGAATTCCATGCCCTCTCCATCACAGCTGCTCCCTTACAGGAAGAAAACTCCATTCTCTCTCCATCTCTTTCATGATGCTACTTCTAAATTCTGTTCTTTTGTGCTAAAGCTAAGAAGCTTTTTCTTTTCTTTCCTCTTCTGGGATTTTCCTCGTCTTATTACTCCTTTTTCTTCTGCCTCTCCTTCATTTTCTTTTACTAGCTCTTAAGAACTCTTCTTTGTCTTTTCAGCTTCTTCTTCCCAATCCTGCCTTACTTCATCTACTCATTCTAACATGCGCTCTCTATATTTAGTCAAAACAGGTCTACTTGTTTTCCCCCCCAGTATGAATAGCACACACACACACACACACACACACACACACACACACACACACACAATTTGTACATAATTGTTTTCATGTTTCCTTCACTTACCTTTTCTTTGTAACCTCAACATTTATCATAACGGGAACCCAGAACGCACTTAAAATAAATTCTTGTTGACTGACAAACCAATTGACTGATATATACATACATATCAGAATAACAGTTTGCTTAATCTAGTTCATAGATTCTAATTTGGTTTATTATGATGCTTGGTTAGTCTTGGACTTAATAGAATGCTAATTCTCCTCACCATACATATAAATATATGTGTATATGATAGATCTACACTTGGTGAGACAATGAAAGTGGAACAGTAGACAGAGTTCTGGACTCAAACTCAGGAAAACCCAAGTACAAATAATGTCTCCAACACTTGCTAGATGTGTATCTCTGGGCAAGTTACTTAACCATCCCTCAGCCTCAGTTTCTTTTTTTGTGAAATGGGGAAAATAATAGTGTCTACCTTCCAGAGTTTCTTTCTTTGGCACATATTGCCATTCAAGGTTTTCTCCTAGAAATTATCATAATTATGCTTATTAAGCCCCACTCAGAATTTATTCTGGGAAATGAAAATTTGGTTTCTATATGGGAATTTACAAAAATCAATGTCTTTTAGTCTGAAAAAGATCACCAATAGAAAAATGTCAAGGTAAGGCAAGGAGTTCATATATTACTATCCTTGTCAAAGGACATTCTCCGGATGGAAATGGGTATTAAGTGATAACATTGGTACAACCCAGTGGAGTTGCTTGTTGGCTCTGGAAGGGGGAGAAAAGACAGAAGGGAAAGAAAATGAATCGTGTAAACATGGAAAATATTTTTAAAAATGAATAAATGAAAAGGAAAAAAAGGGCATTCTTACCTCCTTAAGGAAATTTCTCACCTTAAAAAGACATCCTTCCCCTCGACACTAAGTGAAAATATAATGCCCTTTGCCTGACTTTTGAAGCCCTTCATAACCTGACTCTCAACTACCTTTCCATGATTATTACAAATGACTCTACAGTCCAGTAGGTTCTATATACCAACCATTTCTTCTGTCTTCTTGCCTCTGAACAAGCTGTCTCTTATGCCTAGAATGTACATTCTTTTAAACAATTTATCTTACTATCTCTACTTTTATTAAAAATATAGTATTACCCAAACTCTTTCTTAATCCTCCAAGCTGTTAATGTTTTAGCCCCCTCCTAAATAAATAACTTCTCTCTGTTTTTATTTATGTTTACTTGATGTTTCTCCTAAATAGAATAGAGACTTCAGAAGGTCGTCTTATTTCTTTTTTGTCTTTATTCCTAGTACCTAGCATGAAACTTATCATGAAATAGGTGCTTCATAAATGCTTGTTGGATTGACATTTTATAAGTACCAGAATATATTTTTATCACTGAGTCAAATGATAACTTTTATACCTTCTATTGAGAGAGGTCATTAGTATTTGGGAAAGACCTGAGTGAGGCCACAAAGGCCTAGGACAATGCTTTGGTGCATTTGCTACATTACTCATACGTTATTTATATTTAAATAGTAATAATTTTATTATAATACAGAAGGTATAATTATAGACAGTTGACCTCAGACTCAGGAAGGGCTAGGTTCAAGACCCATCTCAGACATGTATCCTGACTTATCAATCCACAGAGAACTAAAACAATAAACTATAGAATAGGTGTTGTCTGCAATCTTAAAGAGAGTGACCTCACTCTTAGTTTCTTTGTATTGAAATCCCAGATCTAATCCCCAATAATTATGTGACCCATTTAGGCTATACACATTCGAGAAGGGGCTGTTCTTATAATTCCTGCCCCAAGAAAGGAAAGACGATGACTTCATGGTGGAATTGCATAACTGACCCAAAAGTCAATTAATCGTATGGATAAAAACTCTATATTTAGTAGATGTTATAAGGAGCCATTGGCTCTAATTTTCTTTGAGTTCCAAATGGAGATTCCATGATCAACCTCATAAGTCCTGTGTTAGGACTCGTTAAAAAATGCCTTCCTCTAACTTTTCCATTCTAAAGATCTCTGTGTGGTTGTTCTTAGCAGGCAAGTAATAGAAGCTTTTAAAATATCTTCTCTTACTCTAAAACTTTCCAAATCAGCATTAGGATACTCTGCCAATCAGAGCACATTGTGTGTGATGTACCACCCAGATCCAATCTTGGTATCTATGGAAACTAAAACAACCTTTCTCCAAGGTTATCAGGTCTAATCCATTAACTTCACTGTCATTTGGAGTCTTTCTAGCTTTAATAAATTCACTGGTTTGACAAAAGTAATTACTTCTCTGTACACTATTTAATTCTCGAAACATTAGTGTATCCAATATTCATTACCAGTTTAAGGTGTATATGTGTATATAGCAGGATGTTACTTCTAAACAATGTTTGGACACGTAATTTGTTATAAAATACATAAAACATGCTGATTGTCTGCACTTTAAGTAAAATATTATTCAAGACTTTGGTAATGGATATATTGGAATATTAGTGCTCCATAAAGAACAGCAAGTATAGAAACAATACAAAGAAATATGAAGAAATCTGTTGGAAAATACACATAATTCCTTCATATATGTAAATAAAGACAGTTAAAAATAATAACACCCTAAACAATAACATAAAAAGCATTAGTACTAAGTGTGAAGCACAAAACTACCATGCCTTATGACAAAAGTAAAATTATGTAACCATAAGTTCTCATTATCAATGCAATCACAATCATTCCTAAATTTTTTTCTAAAAATATTTGGAGGGATGGTTAATTATAGAGGAATCACTTTGGATATGAACCAAATGAATTACAACAATTTTTTTTAAATTTTCATTTTTTTTAAAAATTGAGTTCCATATTGTCTTCCTTCCTTCTGCCTCTCTTACCCATTGAGAAGACAGGCAATATGATATTAATTATACATGTGACATCATGTAAAACATATTTCCATATTACCTATGTTGGAAAAAAGAAGCAAAAAGAAAAATTAAGTTTAAAAATTCTGCTTTAATCTAAACTCAAAATTGATCAGTTCCCTCTCTGGATGGGAACAATATTTTTCATCATGAGTTCTTTGGAATTTTCTTGATTAGAATAATTAAGTCTTTCACAGTTGCTCACCATAACAATACTGCTTAATATCTTCTGGTTCTGCTCACTTCACTTTGTATCATATAAGTTAATGTAAGACTTTCCAGGTTTTTCTTAAACCATCTTGCTCATCATTTCTTATAGAAGAATAGTATTTCATCATAATTATTTGCCATAGCTTGTTCAGCCATACTCCAGTTGATGGGCATTTCCTCAGTTTTCAAGTCTTTTGCCTCCACAAAAAGAGCTACTATAAATATTTTTGAATAAATAGTTTATTTTTCCTTTTCATTGATCTCTTTGACATACAGAACTAATAGTGGTATTGCTGGATCAAAGAGTATGGACAATATCAAAACAACAATAAAATCTAATATTAAAAAGAGAACAATATATTTCCTGGTTTATTTTTATTGATTCATTTTGTTTTTATAATATACAACTAACTCCCCCTTACAAAGTATATTTTACTGAAAATAAATTTAAACAATATAATACCCAATTTCCTTTTCTTTTATCTCTACTTTTTTCCATATACAGAACTTCTGTGTGTTTTTGAATTCTTCATATCATTCATCCTTGAGGCTTGTTAATATTCCATTACTTTCAGGTAACATAATTTGCTTCGCCATTCCCCAATTTTTAAAAACCTAATTAATTTACAACTTCTTAATGTCATAAATAATGTTGGCATTTATGTGACTTTTGTACATGAATCTTTTCTTGGTGTCAATAACCTCCTTAGGTTCTAAATAGTCAGATTTCTGGGACAAAGGATTTTAAAGCACAATTAAATCAATTCATAGCTCCTGTAGCAGTGTACTAACTTGCTTATCTTCCCAAAGTCATTTTAATATTTCCTTACCTGCCCGATGAAATGTTATAATGACATGATATATCATGCTTCTATTTGAATTTCTCTTATAATTTATGATTTTGAACATTTTCCCCTGGATCATTATTGGAGAGCTAAACAGTGGATTGATTGTATGTTCTTGGGCATGAAATTCTTTTTTCTTTGCTTGTTTTTTTTTTTAAAAAACCCTTAAATACACAATCAACTGAAAGACATGTGTATATGTATATAAAGATAATTGACTTCAAATTATTCATATCTGTTCTATAGAACATTAGATTTGAAGTCAAGGATGTTCATAAAAATATAAAAAATTCATAAAATCCTTCATTAAAGCCTTCATAGATTGTTTTTTTTCTGAAATGTCCCTTCATTATGTTTTTATAGATGATGTCTAAGTTTTCTACTTCTACAAAGCTATATTATTGATAACTATTACTCACTATTTTACATTAGTGTATTGCTATGTTCTTATGATTTTCTACAGAGAGGTCTTTTTAAGTGCTATGATGAATTGAGATGTCTTTACTCCAAATGTTAAATATAATTACATTTATTTTTATATGTTTTAATAGAATCATCTCAGATTTCAGCAATATGTGGATTTCCCATTATGAGAACTATCAATGAAGATCACCACCCTCTTTGACTTCATAGATAAAACCAGGAATTCTGAACCCTTTTTCAGAGAGTTCTTGAATAGGGCCATACAGCTAATGAGTTGCATAGGTAGGATAACAACCAACTCTTCTTGACTCTAAAATCAGCATACTAGCCATTATAGTACAGTGCCATGATGTTATATGATATGATATGACCACAATTATGACTTGGTAGCTACTCTAAAGCTAAACTCAATGTCAGGATAGCCTAGTTTCAAGGTCTCCCCTCTAATTTATACTGGTTTTAAAAACCTGGACAAATCACTTATCCCCTCTAATTTATACTGGTTTTAAAAACCTGGACAAATCACTTATTTTCATTGCAACCCAGAATAATAGAGGAAGTTTCTTTTATTATGAGTTTCCCGGACCATTGAAATCATAGATCTAGTCAAAAATTAAATTACTAATCTGTTCATAATAATTTTCTAAATAGACCCCATAGAGCTGCACACCATTTTGCTAACATTTATTAGACTATGTTCTTTCCAAACATGAAATGAGATCAGAGAATGAGTAGGAGAGCAGTAGAAGTGATGTATGTCAGATCTCAGGCAGAAACATAACTGATATTTATAGCCAGGAGTTAATAATCTCATCTAATTCTCTACTTTAGCCATCTTATGTCTTTGCTCTCATCTCACTCAAGCTGTTTATTTAGTGGCTTTGAACAAGTTAATGAACCTTGAATTGATAGAAGAAATGATAAAACTTATCTTCTCCTGGAATGACTGATCTATTTTGGGTAATAGCTTTATCAGTTGTTATTGGTTACCATAGTCAACTGGACTATTCAGAAGCCAATTACATAACTGTCAGAATACCTTGACAATGAACTGGTTCTATCTTTCTCTCATCTTCCAACTTTTGCCTCTTTTCTTGTTCTTGTTTACCAGAGTTAGAGAAGGAAAAATAAATAACAAATAAAGGATAATACTGAGACTGACCTTAGGAAGAACTGGGAAGTCTCTCTCTCTCTCTCTCTCTCTCTCTCTCTCTCTCTCTCTCTCTCTCTCTCTCTCTCTGTCTCTCTGTCTCTGTCTCTGTCTCTCTCTCTCTCTCTCTCTCTCTCTCTCTCTCTCTCTCTCTCTCTCCCTGTCTCTTTCTCTCTCCACTCACACATATACATATAAATATATATATACACACATACATATACATACATACATATATATATATATATATATGTACATGGTTCAAAGAGGGAAGAATACACACAGACATCCTTTGAGGAGGGTAACACAAAATCTGAAAATACTGTTCGAGATGTTGCCTTTTGTAAATTGTTGTCCTTTTCTTAGACTTTTCAATTTAATATGAGTAAAATGTATTTCAAAACTACCAAAGTATTCTTCTAATAAGAAGGCTCGGTGAGAGATTATATCTAAATGCAACTTTTGGAACACCTTATAAATTCTAGAAATGTACCAAATAAACTAAAATCATAGCTAAATCAAAGCTAAAAAGTGGAAAAGGAAAAAAATCACTTAAGGAAATCCTTCCTCAGAAAAGCCTGAGGAAATGAATGGGAAAAGATATAAATATTTAGAAGGATATTTATCACTCATGTATTCCCTAATGTGAAAAATATCAAATGAAAAATGATGATTTATAGATTTAGAGCTACCCCATTCAAACTAGTGAAGAGGTACTTTTGTTGCTTCTAATCTTCTCTTGCCAGAGATATATCTAAGGTAGGATGTCCAGGATTTGAACAAAATTTGGAAGATGTGTATAGTATTTGTAACTTTTCCAGAGGTAGAAGCAATTGATTTTATAACTTATTTACAAAGAACAACTAAAATAGGAACCTGCCACATGCTATGTCTTCAACCTCCATATAGGTCATAGAGCAGAAGCTCCCCAGTATAGATACTCTCACCCCATGATTCCTTCCCTGGAGGTGTATCAAGATATCTTAACTCTTTTCCCCATCATCTTTCAGTCCTGTCTGACTCTTTGCCATTCTATTTGGGGTTTTCCTGGTGAAAATACTGGACTGGTTTACCATTGCCTTCTCCAGCTCATTTTACAGATGGAGAAATTGACAAACAGGATTCAGTGATTTATCCAAGGTCACGATGCTTGTAAGTATCAGGTGCCAGATTTGAACTCAGAAAGAGGAGTATTTCTGATTCCAATCCCACTCCTTTGTCCTCTGTATCATCTAGCTAAACCCTGGGGAAGTGAATACCAGAAATAAAAGAAGGTCTCTTTCCTCAAGGAATTTACAATTTAATAAGATAATACTGAAAAGAAAGTTGAAAAGGAGGGGAGGGTCAAGAGAAGGAGGGAAGACAAGGGCATGGTGAGGATGACCAGAGAGGCGGGTGGAAAATTAAAAGATGAATGATTTTGACACCCTTGTTAAATTACAGTTTTGGGAGGAGTTCTCCATTATACCCTTCAGTCTGGGGAGTTGCAGGCAAAAAAAGAGTACTGATGAGGTGGGAGTACCAAGGAACAATGCAAAAGAATGCATTTGGGTGGGAAATGAAGAAATGATTGGCTTGGATACCCTCCTTAATTGTAGGTTCATGGAGGCAATGTCCTATACATTTTCTCCAATAAGAAAGTTTCCAGGGGCAAAGGGGTCTGATGATGAGTGAATACTGAGAGTGATAATGGTCCTGCAACAAGATTGTGTTCCTGAGAGTATGATGGAATCCAAAAGAATGCAGCTAGATAGGAAATGAGGAGCCTGCTTTGACTGGTCCATGAGTCCTTTCTCCTCTCCTGAAATAACTGAAATTGTTTTGAAAAGTTGATTTGAGGAAGTCTTTCATAATATTTTTTCCTCTCTGATGAGTTTTACAGTATAAGCCCTCGACACCAAAATTGCTAGTGATGTCTCTGTTCCTTCTTTCTAAACAATTGATACTTACCTATTTGTGTCTCAGAGGAGAAACCTACACATTGTACTGTGAATTAGTTTGAGGCTTTAGCCCTTTGAGGAACATTTTTCATGTACAGAAAGACGAATAATAAAATCATAAGATCTATTGTCATTAAATTATATTGGAATGATGTTAGAAAAAAAAGAATATGGGGTGAGAATGAGGGATGCAATGGGAAATGCAGGAAAGAAAAGGTTGAATGAGGCAGATTTTCTCACAAAAGGAGGAACACAAGAGAGAACTTTTATTATGGATGGAGAAATTGAAGTAGTTTTGGGCAATGCTTGAAATTCACTCTCTTTCGAATTGGTTCAAAGAGGGAAGAATATATATATACAGTCTCAGTTGGGTATAGAAATCTCTCTTAATAGTGGGATAGGATGGGAATGGGATAAAAGATATGGTATTTTTATGAGGGAGGTCTGATTGGGTGAAAAAACAGTCAAAAACAAAACAGTCTCGAGGAGGAACATGATAAAAAGAGAGGATAAAGAGATAAAAGTGAGGTGGAGGGGAAATATACAATTAGTGATCATAACTGTGATTGTGAATGGGAAAAATTAATTCATAGAACAGAAGTGGATAATAGAATAACAGGATAACAGAATGGAGACCAGAATCTAACAATATTTTGTGTACAAGAGACACATTTGGAAAAAAAGACATAGAGTTAAATTGACGGGCTGACACAGAATCTATTATGCTTTAGCTGAAGTAAAGAGGGTGGGGAGAGGACAATCATGATGTCAGTCAATGCAAAAGCAAAAATATGCCAAATATTATAATACTAATATAATCAGGTAAATTACATTTTGCTAAAAGGTAAATTACATTACACAATGGGATAATATAAGAAAATTTACAGCAAGTTGTTTTTCAATAAGCCTTAATTCTCAAACATAGTGGGAACTAAATCAAATTTAGAGGTAGCTACTTGACTCAGTAGTTAGAGTTCTGGACCTGGATTCAGGAAGATCTGAGTTCAAAACCAACCTTAGACACTCACTAAATATATTACTCTGGATAAGTCACTTAACATATTTTCCTTAATCTACTTGAAAAGGAAATGGTAAAACCATTCCAGTGTCTTTGTTATTAAAAAACCCATATGGTTCATGAAGAGTAAGAAATGAACCATAAAAACAAATCAAATTCATAAAAATAAGACTCAAAAGTAAAGAATGGGCAGTTTTCAGAAGAAGAAATCAAAGCCATCTATGGTCATATAAAAATGTTCTAAATCACTACTGAATAATTAGCAAATTTAGACAACTTTAAGGTGCCACCTCACACCTATCAGAAATGGCAGATCCTAATGTAAATGAGGGAAAATAGGTACATTAATAAACTGTTGATGGAGTAGTGAACTGGTTGAACCAACTTGTAGTAGTAGCACAATCTGGAAATATACAAAAATCTCTATAAAACTGCACATATCCTTTGATCCAGCTATACCACAACTAGGTCTGTCCTCCAAAGCAATAAAAATGGGGAAAAGACCTATTTGTACAAAAATACTTATAGCAGTGCATGTTTTGCTTTATTCATCAAGAATTAGAACCTGAGGGATGAGCTTCAAATGGGAATGGCTGAATAAATTGTGGAATATGATTATAATAGAGTATTATTGTACTATAAGAAATGGTGAGGGTGGTGGTTTCAAAAAAAAATATAAAGACCAAATAAACTGATGCAAAGTGAAGTGATAAGAACCAGGAGATTATCTTTTTTTTTAAACCCTTACCTTCCATTGTGTATTGGTTATAAGGCAGAAGAGTGGTAAGGGTAGGCAATGGGGATCAAGTGGCTTGACCAGGGTCACACAGCTGGGAAGTGTCTGAGGCCAGATTTGAACCTAGGACCTCCCCTTTCTAGACCTGGCTCTCAATCCACTGAGCTACCCAGCTTCCTCCCCTCCCCCAGCAGATTATCTTAACAGTAATGCTGTAATTATGATCAACTGTGGAAGATTTGGCTACTCTGATTAATAAAGTGATCTGAAACAATTCTAAAGAATTCATGATAAAAAAATCCTATCCACCTCCAGAGAGAGAAATGATAAGCTTTGAGTATAAGTTGAAAAATATTCTTTTATTTTCTTCTATTTGGAAATGTGTTACTAATATGGAAATGTGATTTGCATGATTTAACATGTATAATTGATGCATCATTTTCCTTCTCAGTGGATGTGGAAAAAACTGGAGGATGGGAGAGAGAACCTGGACATAAATTTTTTAAAAAGAAAGAAAAATGTTTTTAAAAAGTATTAAAAAATATACACACACAGATGAATACAGTGTAATTGTAGGGAAGGCACTAACGGATGATCTAATAAGGCTTCATTTCAAATATGATAGTTTAGCTGAACTTTGAAGGAAACAAAGATTTGTAAGAGGAGATGAGAAGAGAAGGCATCTTTGGCATGGAGGATGATTGGTATGAAGCCACAAAAATGGGAGATGTCGTAGCTTGTGTTGTGGAACTTAAAGAAGGTCAGTTTGGACATATTAAACTTGCTTATATATTCCTTTGTTGGGGTGACTGGGTAGCACAGTGAATAAAGAACTACACCTGCAGTCAGGAAGATATCTTCCTGAGTTCAAATCTGACCTGTGAACACTCAATGGCTGTGTGACCCTGGGAAAGTAACTTAATCTTCTTTGCCTCAGTTTCCTAATCTGCAAAATAAGCTGGATAAGGAAATGGCAAATCACTTCAGTATCTTTGCCAAGAAGACTCCAAATGGGGTTACAAAGAGTCGGAAACAACTCAACAACTTATTACTTTGAAGTTTCATGAAGGATTATGACAAAGAATGCTCTCCTCCTCCAGAGAAAGAATTGCTAGAGTTGGATACAGATCAAAGCATACTATTTTTCACATTAGTTCATTTATGGTTTTATTTTGGGATTTTGGTTTTATATGAGCATCCTTTTAAAATAATGACCTAGATGGAAGTATGTTTTGCATGATAATACACATATAACCCTGATCCACTTGCTTACCATCTCTGACAGTAGAGGGGAAAAAAAGGGGAAAAATTTGGTTCTTATAATTTCAGAAAACTTACATTTAAAATTGTTATTACATGGAATTGGGAAAATAAAATGTCTTTGAATTAAAAAAGAAGTTGTATTTCAGTTGTTTTACACGTGCCTAATCATTAGACTAGAATGATCTCCAAAGTCATTGAAGCTATGCTGTCAATGATTTCCCAGCAACCTGAAAAGGCTACAAAGTATTCAGTTTTACTTGGTATATAGTTTCCTTGGTCTGAATTCTCTTTTAATTTTCTTGAACATTTTCTTCTATATGTGAACTATACTGTTTTTGCCCTCTTTATATTTGCCATTTATCAAGATATGATATCATTAATCCACTTCTCCCCTCAGCTACAAAGTACCCCTAGTGATTTTAGGATGTATGCAAGTAGGATAAAAACAAAGAATGCAAAAATCACTTTTCTTCATATTCATTTATTGAGCATCATTTACACTTTGGAGATCCCTCTATAAATTTAGCTTTTTGGTCTTATATAGTATAGCTATTATTAAGGCTTAAAGATAGACCTTTACAGAATTGTAATCAATCATTTTAGTGAGTATGTGGAAAAACACATGATAGAGGAAATAGATTATAGTGGATAGTATGCTTGGGTTGGTATCAGGTGGGTTCAAATCTTTTCTTTAGGTTTTATGAACTATATGATCCTGGGCAAGTCATTTAACCTCTGTACACCAGTTTCCTCATTTGTAAAATGAGGATCATATAAGCCCTTTCTTCACAGGTTGCTATGAGGAATACGTGTAATAATATATGTAAAGCCTTTTGAAAACCTAAAGTTCTATATAAATGCTATTTATTGTTATCATTATGATTATACTATAGTTGTTATCCCTTTTCTGCTAAAAAACAACACAGGTTCTTTTCTATCTTTCATTCTGAAGAATCCTAATCTGACAATTATTTATCATCCATGATCCCAATTTCAAAGTAGAGAAAATTTCTCTATGGACTTTGGCCTTATTTTCAAAAGGTTATCCGGGATTGGAATCACAAACTTTCCTAGCCTTTATCCCTCCCATTATTCCCATGTCTCTTTCAGCCTTGTGGATTTTAAAACTGATTTCTGAGAGAAAGAACAGCATTCATGGGAAATGCCAGATGAACACTGTGGACAACAAAATCCTTTTTCATTTATGCAACATAGACGCACAAGCTCCCTTTATGCTGACCCCACTAGGGCATTTCCATTTGGATCAGAATGGGATCATTTCTGAATTTGGAACTTAGCCCAGCTTCCATTACTGTGAAGCCCACAACATACTGGTGATTGCTAATTGGGTGCAAATTGTGGTGGTGTTTCTGGTGACCTGGACATGTGTTCAATAGAAACTGAAATGAGCCCCTCAACTCATTTCCCATAGACCCGAAAACATCTGCCAGATGGTGATAGCTTTCCATTACTATTGAGCTGGATCACATTGGAACAAATGACTTAGATTTACAGCATTCAAAAGCTCACTCTGAAATTTCTAAGATATCCGTAGAGATTAGCCTTAATGAAAAAGCACATTAATCTACATTGGGCATTGTGATTAGTCCTAAAATGAATAATTCTTTCTCCCTCCCCAAATTCAGGCTCAAAACATCCTTTATTCACTTTTCTGTAATGTGGGCAAAATGTCTGGAAAATTTATTGGTAAAAAGCTAAACATTAGGACATCAAAATTAATTTTGATTCCCTGAGGTATCTTATTTTAATTAACAAATTCAAGCTTCTGCACTATTAATTAGCAGGGTGAAGGAATAAGTTTTAGATGAGCTTAATTCTAATAATGCATTTATCCTCTAAAAATCATAAAAAAAAGGATTTGGGAATTTCAATCTAATTTGTTTTCTCATTTAATAGCATAGCTGAGAAATCCTAGTCAAAGGAGTTGAACAACTATTATTTGTTATTTTTAATTTAAAGTTTTATTTTGAATGCATCTATTTTTCAAACACTCTCATTACTGGCACTGTAGCTTTTTCATCACATCCTTGAAAAATTATTAACGTAAGTTTATATTCTTTTAATTTCTCACAAAGTTATTAGTGTCCTTAGCAAGGATATTTGTTTGTCTCAGTACTAATAGCCTGCTATTTTTTCAATGTGTGGCTAGAAAATAAAGAGACCAGTTCCTTTGGTCATCCAAACAAGAAAACATCACTCTTTATGAGTCTTGACACAATTGAGCCATGTATCCTTTTACCTTTAAAAGTAGTTTGCTTAAAATAGATTCATTTCCTATTACATGTACTCCAACTTAAGAATTTGTTACTGGGTGTCTTGCTGAATTTGACAAAGTTGAACAATTTTATAGTGGTCTCACCTCCTATGGAGCCAATAAATGATGGCTTCGGGCCATGTAGAATGAAAAAATCCACTCTGAAAATCTTCATAAAGGCAAATCAAACCCTGCAATGGAACTTTTCTACTTACAAATGAATGTGGATGTAAGCAGGTTATAAATGAAATGCATTTCTAGAATCTGCTCAAGGGCTAACTTTGGGATGAGTCTATCTTATATCACTAGCAAATCCAGAAAAAGCTCCCTTTTGAATATAAATTCGATCATTCAATTGCCAGGTAGTCTCTGAATTAATTAATTTTTTAAATCCTCACCTTCCATCTTAGAATCAATACTGTGTTTTGGTTCCAAGGCAGAAGAGTGGTAAGAACTAGGCACCACTGCTTTAGTGACTTTCCTAGTGTCTCACAGGAAGTATCTGAGACTCAATTTGAACCCAGCATCTTCCATCTCTGGCCCTGGCTCTCAGTACACTGAGCCAACTAGCTGCCTTCTGCATTCATTTCTCATGCACTACTCATACTATAGATCAGTGGTTCCCAAAATTTTTTGGCCTACCACCCCCTTTCCAGAAAAAATATTACTTAGCTTCCTGGAAATTAATTTTTAAAATTTTTTTTTTTTTTTTTTTTTAAAGGAAGGCAGACTGCCACGTGCAGCGCCTCATTTGGATGTGTCTGGAGTCTTGGAAGCTTGACTACCCTACGTTCTCCTACAAATGGACCTTGGGAGCTTGTTCTAGCAGGGGAGCGCAGCTACTCGTATACCCTTGACCGAAGAACGGTACGCCTCTATCGGGGAAGGTCGTCCTCTTCGACCGAGCGCGCAGCTTCGGGAGGGACGCACATGGAGCGGTGAGGGAGGAAGGGGACACCCGCCTAGCCAGCCAGATCAGCCGAATCAACCCTGGCGATCAATGGGGTGACAGATGTCGCAGCCAGATCGCCCTCACATCCAATTTTTAAAAATTTTAATAGCAATTAATAGGAAAGATAAATGCACCTGTGGCCATCACCACCTTTCTGGATTGCTGCAGCACCCACCAGGGGGAGATGGTGCCCACTTTGGGAATCACTGCTATAGACAATGCATGCAGTTCCTCTCTGGAGAAATGATGGAGTCAGCAAGATCTGAATTCAAATCCCATCTCAAATACTTACTATGTCACTCCTGGGAAAATCATTTCATCTTTCTCAGACTCACTTTGGATAATATTCCCCAACTCACAGCATTGCTCTAAGGATCAAATTAGATAATATGAATAGAACAATTTGAAAACCATAAATAGTGTTATTATTGTCTTTTAAATATAAACAAAAAAGAAAATGTCAATATTTTGCAATTTTAACCCAATCTAAATAATTCAATTATTTTGAGCTCATGTTGATTACAGATGTCTCATGTAAAGAAAAATATAATCTGATGGATTTGAAAAAAAAGCATAAAATATATTCTGAGAGTGTATCACTAACAGACTCAAGACATGAAAAGACCTTTTTTCATTTGTAAGATGTCTCCTGTTTCTGCCTCCTGCTCCGAGAGTGGGGCTTTTCCCAAGTTTATCAATCATACAGATGATCACATTTTTCTTCATAAGTATTACGCTTTCTAGTAGGTACTTTTGTGACCATCCTGGTGTAGATACACTGGCCACTGGTACAGATGACAAGCTATTGATGCCCTCTTTTCCTGTTTAACTCTTCTCCGTGTCTTTCCATGAGTTTTCTCTGTTGGAACTAGCACGGTTGCGTCCTGCATTTGGGAATGACTATGCCACGGGAGCTGTGCAGCTGTTGTTTCTTATTCTTATTATGTGACAAACCCATTTCATTTTCCAGCCATATATGGCCTTGAAGTCACTTATGCTACTTCTCAGTACATATCATTCCGTGACATGCTGCAGCCTACTTGCCCCCAATATGAAGTTTTCTCATAAAACATTATTTGGGGCAGAGGTAACCTACAGATTTGGTTCTTTTGAGATCATAATTTTCCTTGATTAATAGCTATAGGGCACATTGAGAGAATATCTCTGTTAAAGAGATGGGCTGGTCCAGACATGAGCAGCTTGAGATCACTGACGGCATAAAACAATTTTTTTTGGTTTATGAAGTGTACAAAGTTTACAAACCTCAATCTTATGCTATTTTATTCTGACCAGCTTATTATCCAACTTCATTGCATGGTTTATATCGCAATAGAGATATAGCTAGAAGCAAAGCAAGGAAAGAAACATCTATTCCACTCTCTTCCCATGTGCCATTTATTGTGGTAAACTTTTAGACCAGTGATTCCCAAAGTGGGCGCTACCGCCCCCTGGTGGGTGCTGCAGCAATCCATAAGAGTGGTGATGGCCACAGGTGTATTTATCTTTCCTATTAATTGCTATTAAAATAAAAAAAAATAATTTCCAGAGGGCTAAGTAATATTTTTTCTGGAAAGGGGACAATAGAACAAAAAAGTTTGGCAACCACTGTCTTAGACAAATACAAGAAAAATGGAAAGAAAATCCTGCCATCAAGGAAAATAAATGCTAATGGAAGAAGCAAAACATAAAAGAGAGAAGGAAAGGAGAATTATGGGAATAGAGGTGGGAACAGGAAGAAATCTTTTGAGTCTAAAGAAGGGAAAGTGAGGATGAGCATTCTGGAACCATTCCAAAATGCAGACCCTTGTAGAAACTCAAAGAACAAGAGGATATAATGGAGAAATCCTAGAAGTCAGACTCTATTTAGCAATAGGTATTGATATAGGTATCTCTCTCTGTAGCCACCCAGTGGATGGTATTAGAGTTGGAGTCAGGAAGACCTGAGTTTGAATCCTATCTCAGACACATATTATGACAGAAGCCATTACACATACAATTAAAAAAAAACTCATGAAGGAAATAAAGTGAAGGATGTCATGCTTTGATCTGCAGTCAGATTCCAACAGTTTCTTTTTTGTGTGGATAGCATTTTTTTATCATGAGTCCCTTGGGACTATCTTTGAACCTTGTTTGGCTGATAATAGTTTAATCCTTCAGAGTTCATCATCAGAGAATATTTCTATTATTATATGAAATGTTCTCCTGGTTCTATTCACTTCATTTTGCATCAGTTATATAAGTTCTTGTAGCTTTTTCCAAACTTATCCTGTTCATCATTTCTCACAGTATAAAAGTTATAATAGTTTTCTATTACAACCATATACTGCTACTTGTTCAGTCATTCCCCAATTGAGGGACATCTCCTCAATTTTCAGTTCTTTGCAATACAAAAAGAGCTGCAAAAATATTTTTACAAATATCTCTTTTTGCCCTATCTCTGACCTCTTTGGGATACACTCCTAATACTGGTTCTCCTGGGTCACAGAGTAAGCATTGGTTTGTGGCTATTTGTTTCCATATTCTTCTCCAGAATAGTTGTATCAATTCACAGTTCCACCAACAATGAGTTAATGTACCAATTTCTCCACATCCCCTCAAATATTTATCATTTTGGTCACATTAGCAAATCTGATACATGTGTATCTAATAGTTGTTTTAATTTACATTTCTCTAATCAATAGTGTTTTGGAGAATTCCTTATATGACTATAGATAATTTTTATTTCTTCATTGAGAACTAGCTGTTCATATTCTTTGACCATTTATTGATTAAAATGTAGTATTTATTATCATCTATACAACTCCATAGAGTTTAGATTCATGTCATTTGTAGCAGTCAGTTTAGCTTGAATATTTCCATTTTGAAAATTGTACTTTTCATGAAGCTTGAGAGAGAATCTAGATAGCACCAGGATAGAGTACTGACCCTGAATTGAGGAAGACTATTCTGAGTTCAAATCTGGCCTCAGAAATTTACAAACTATGCAATCCTGGGCAAATCACTCAAACTTCTTTACCTCAGTTTCCTTCTTTATAAAATGAGCCAGAGAACGAATGGCAAGCCAGTATAATATCTTTGCTTAGAAAACCCCAACTTAGGCCATGAAGAGTAGGTCACAAGTGAAATAATTAAACAAGAAGAAAAACAACTTTTCCCCTTCTATAACCCCTTCTATAATCTATAACCCCATCATCATCACCTCCACTACCACCACCACTCCTATTGTTGTTACTACTAAATATCATTTACAAGAGACTTTTCCTAAATATGGTATGTAGATAAATGAAAAATGACTTCTGGGGAAGTCCAAGTCTCATGCCAGTGAATATCAATGCCTAAAAGAATTCCTGCATAATGCCATAACTTTCCCAGTTTCCTGATGTGTGTGATTTACACATAGATAGATAGTCTCAGGCAAATGCTCTTTGATTCACTAACATGAAACATGATAGAAATGATGGAAAGTAGCAATTTATAAAATTTAGGTTAGTTTTTGGGGTCAGTCATATTCTTCATTATTAAAGGGCAAGTGTATCTGCAAGCAAGACACTTTTTACATCAAAATCTTCTCTAATCCCTTCATATCATTTTATTTTTTAAAATATTGTCCTATGGGGAATCACAAGATGTTTCAGTGTTTAGAACATCATGCCTGGAGTAGTGAAGGTCTGGGTTCAAAACTGGCCTTAGGCATTTCCTTAATAGTACAACTTTGGCAAGTCTCTTGAGAGCTGTTGCCTAGTCATTATTGCTTTTCTGCCTTGAAATCATTGCTCACTATTGATTCCAGGATGGAAGATAAGATAAAAATGGTTCTGAGCACAAGCAAAATGAATATTTACACCTGTAGTATCATAACAGGTTCAAAATTCTTTCATGGCACATGAATGAAGGGTTAATTTGCTCAATAAATCTCTTTAATAGCTTAAAGGTAGGGACATTGATATAAAGATTTTTTCCCAGTTTGTTGTTTCCCTTATGATTTTGGTTGCATTGTTTTTGTTTGTACAAAACCTTTTTAATATAATGTAAGCAAAATTATTTATTTTACATTTTGTAATTTTTTCTAACTCTTGCTTGGTTTTAAAATCTTTCCTTTCCCAGATATCTGACAAGTATACTATTTTGTGTTCACCTGATTTACTTATAGTTCCCTCCTTTATATTCAAGTCATTTACCCATTCTGAATTTATCTTAGTGTAGGATGTGAGCTGTTGATCTAAACCTATTCTCTCCTATATTGTTTTCCAATTTTCCCAACAGTTTTTGACAAATAGTGGATTTTTCTCCCAAAAGTTGGGTTCTTTATGTTTATCATAGACTGTCTTGCTGACGTCTACCACCCCAAGTCACTCCCACTGATCCTCCCTTTTGTTTCTTAGCCAGTACCATATTGTTTTGATGACCACTGCTTTATAGTATAGTTTAATATTTTCTACTGCTAGGCCATATTCCTTCACTTTTTAAAAATTATTTCCTTTGATATTCTTGATCTTTTGTTCTTCCAAATGAACTTTGTTATAGTTTTTTTTCTAATTCAGTAAACATTTTTTTTGGAAGTGGGATAGGTATGACACTAAATAAGTAAATTAATTTGGGTAGAATAGTCATTTTTATTATGTCAGGTCATACTACCCATGAGCAATCAATGTTTTTCCAATTGTTTAGATCTAGTTTTAATTGTTTGGAAGTGTTTTGTAGTTGTGTTCCTATAATTCCTGTGTTTGTTTTGGTAGATAGATTCCTAAGTATTTTATATTGTCTAGGATGATTTTAAATGGAATTTCTCTTTCCAACACTTGCTGCTGCAATGTGTTGGAAATATATAGAAATGCTTATGATTTATGTGCATTTATTTTGTATCTTGCAACTTTGCTAAAGTTGTTGATTATTTCCATTAGCTTTTTATTCGATTCTCTAGGATTTTTTAAGTAGACCATCTTATCATCTGCAAAGAGTGACAGCTTAGTCTCCTCATTGCATCTTTTAATACCTTTAATTATTTTTTCTTCTCTAATTGCTACTGCTAGTGTTTCTAGTACAATGTTAAATAATAGAGGTGATAATGGGAATCCTTGTTTCATGCCTGATCTTATGGGAAGGCTTCTAATTTATCCCCATTGCATATGATGCTTGTTTATGGTTTTAGGTATATACCATTTATTATTTTTAGGAAAGGCACTTTTATTCCTATACTTTCTAGTTTTTTCAGTAGGAATGGGTGTTGTATTTTTGTCAAAGGCTTTTTCAGCATCTATTGAGATAATCATGTGATTTTTGTTTCTTAGATTGTTGATATGGTCAATTATGTGGATGGTTTTCCTAATATTGAACCATCTTTGCATTTCTGGTATAAATCCCACTGGATCTTAATGAATAACCCTCATGATCACTTGCTAGAGTTTTTTTGCTAGTGTTCTGTTTAAGATGTTTGCATCTGTGTTCATTAAGGAGATTGGTCTGAAGTTTTCTTTCTCTGTTTTTGATTTACTTGGCTTTGGCATCATCAGTACCATATTTGTGTTATAAAAGGAGTTTGGTAGAACTCCTCCTTTGCTTATTATGTCAAATAGTTTGTATAGTATTGTGATTAGTTATTTTTTGAATGTTTGATAGAATTCACTTGTGAATCCATAGGGTCTTCAGCCTTTCTTGATTGTTTTTTGAGTTCCTGAAGTTCTTGATTTAATTGAATTTTGAGATCTTTGAAAGAGTATGTCCAATTTGCGGGAGCTTCCTGTTCTTCTATTTCATTTCCTCTTTTTTGCTTCCTGGAATAAAAGCTGTCAATTGTTAAATCTTTTCTCTTTTTCTGTTGTTTGCTCCTATTTTTCCCTTCTCTGTTCTAATAGTTTAAGCAGATGGATTTAGTGAGCTTTGATGAAAGATCTTCCCTCATCTGGCAATGGAGGTTTGTAGATACTTTCTCTGCAGTCTATGGAGGAGGGGAGTTGTAGTTTCCCTGCTCTCTGAAGACATCTTGTCTGTCCAATTGAAGGGATTAAGCCTGGACTGGTTTTTTAATGTGTCCTGTGCTTAATGTGCCCTGAGGCTAAAACCTTGAGGGGAAAAAGGGGGGGCAGGATGGAGTGTTTTCATTGAGCTATCCATCAGTAGGGTCCCCCTGCTCTGTCCTGTTATTATATTTGGTTTTCTTTCCTCTCAAAGCTCTTTGGTGGCAGCAAGGCCCTCTTTCTGGGCTGGTATGTTTTCCAGCCTGGAGACTTCAGGGGCCACTGGAAATTGCACAGCCCTTGGGGGAGGGGCCCTAGGATTCCCCTTCTATACCTTCAGAACCAAAAATTCAAGAAATCAAGCCTTTTTCTTGGTGTACCTCTTAAACTGTCCAGTAGTAGGGTGCCCCTGCTCTGCTCTGTTTTTAGATTTGGTTTTCTTTCCTCTTGAAGCGCTTTGTTTTCTATCTCAGTGTGAAAGGGTGTGGATGTCTGAAGATTTGTTCTCTTTAAGCCACCATATTCCCAGAATCCAAGAAAAGGGACACTGAATGATGTAATGACAGATGGCTGCCAATCAGGACATGTGGAATGAAGATCTTACTCTTACATTAATTAGCTTTGTGAACCCCATCTTGTCACAAAATCTAAATGTCCTTTACAAAAAGGAGGAATTCAGTCAAGGTCCTGGTGAGAAATTTTGAGGTAAGGCTCAGCATTTCTCTATTCTAGGACTCTATAATATAGACCAGTGATGGGCAAACTACAGCCTGCAGGACAGATGTGGCCCCCTGAAATGTTCTATCTGACTGTGTGACATTATTCCTAATCTTATGAATACAATGAATAGGATACAATACAATGAAACTTTGAAAGAGTTGTCTTAGAAACAGACTGGAAGATGAGCATTTCCTTTCCTTTGCTCCCTTCTTTAAAAAGTTTGCCCATCACTGATATAGACCATTTCTCTGTTCCCCAATTCACTGAAATGTATTTGAAGTGGTCACTTCTGGATGGCCCATAGTTTCTCCTTTTTAAATAAGTAGATCTCATTTTGTTTTGCATCTAATAAAGTTTTGGAGCAACAAAGGAGTCAGCACTTGCCTTTCTGAAGAGTAAATATATGCTTTAAAAAAGCTTTTTCTTTTTTCTTTTTTCAGTTACATGTAGAAAGAATTTTTGACCAAATATTTCACATCTTAAAATCCAGATTTTTTCCATTCCTATTCTCCTTCCCCTTCCCAAAGTGATGAATAGCTTTATACCAAGACTTTCATTTAAAACATATTTACATATCATTCATGTCGTGATAGAAGACATATATCAGACATACGATAGAAATCTCATGAAGGAAATAGAGTGGAAAATGGCATGCTTTGATCTGCACTCAGATCCTTCTTTGGCTATAAATAGCACTTCTTCATGATTCTTTGGTGGTTGCCTTGGAGACTTGCTTTGCTGATAACAATTTAGTCCTTCACAGTTGATCATGACATAATATTTCTTTTACTGAATGCAATATTCTTCTGGTTCTGCTCATTTCACTTTGCATCAGTTCATATAAGTCTTTCCAGGTTTTTTCTTAACTCACCATTCCTTTTGGGCACAATAGTATTTCATTACCAACTCATGCCACAACTTGTTCATCCATTCTCCAAGTGATGGACAACCTCTCTCTGTCACTACAAAAAGAGCTGCTAAAAATATTTTGGTAAAGTAGGTTCTTTATCTCTGATCCTTTGGGATACAGACCCAGTAGTGCTATTGTTTGCTGGTGTTTGCTGGACCATAGGGTATGCAGAGTTTTGTGGTCCTTTGAGCCTGGTTCCAGATTGCCCTCTAAAGTGGGTCTATCAGTTCACAGTTGGGTGAATATATTCTTAAAGCAACATTCACTGGGATATAATAGTTCATAAATAACTCTCTAAAGGGTTTTTTGACAACATTTGTAGTTTAATGAACCATACGAATTTCCCTAGGGCTATGAATACAGCCTGTAATAGATTTCTCTTATAGTGAGGCAGCTAGGTGGTACAATGGATAGCATGCTTGGTCTGGAATTAGGAAATCATGAGTTCAAATCTAGCCTCAGATGCCTCTGAGCTATGTGACCCTGGGCAAGTCATGCACATATCCTTTGGTTTTCTGAACTATAAAATGAGGATAATAATATCATCTTCTTCCCAGGATTGTTACTCTCCCATGACATATCTGTAAAGAATGTATCACAGTGTCTGGTGCATAGTATGAGCCTTATAAAGGCTTAATCCCTTCCCTTGCCCCTTTTAGGTTCTTCTCTATGTAATCTAGATGAAAAAAAAACAAAACAAACATGGAATAAGGGATAGCTAGATGACTTTGTGGATGGAGAGCCAGACCTGGAGACAGGAAGTCCTGGGTTTAAACATGGCCTTAGAACACTTTCTAGCTGTATGAACCTAGAGAAGTCAATTAACTACCTTTACCTATCCTTATTACTCTTCATCCTGGGAAATGATGTTTAATATTGATTCTATGACAGGAGGCAAGAGTTTAAAAAAAACACATGGATTAACCAACCATGATTAACTTCATTTATTTTTTGAAATTGATGTTGATATAATTAATTCTAAATACATAGTCACTGTTTCATTTAATGAAGTTTCCTTAGCAACTAATGCTACCCAGAAATTATAAAATCCAATATCAATCTTTAAAGAAATAAAAAAGGCTAATCTATAGAGTAGAGGGATTGGTATTGTTCCATGAGTTCCTTCTCTATCCAATGTTCAATAAATATCCTGTCCATTATAATACATTGTCACCAAAGGTCACATAGAAATATAGTACTGAGTTTTGCTTTTTTTTTTTTTAGCAGTTTCATTCACGCATGACTCTTTATGACCTCATATTTGGTTTTCTTGGCAAAAATACTGAAGTAGTTTGCTATTTCCTTCTCTGGTTCATTTTACAGGTGAGAAAATGGAGGCACACAGGGTTAAGTGACTTGCCCAAAGTCACACAGCTAGTAAGTACCTGAGGTCAGACTTGAACTCAGGAAGATGAGTCTTCCTACCTCCAAGGTTAGTATTCTATCTACTATGCCACCCAGTTGCCTCTTACTCAGTTTAGAATGTTAAGAAAATAGTTTTCTCATGATACATTCTCTTTGGAGTTTTACCAATAATGTAAAGCAGAGATGCCTCTCAATAACAACCATGGCTTGCCTTTTCATCCTGTCTCTGAGAAACTGTAGGTATTAATCAATCAAAGATAATTTGAGAACTGAGATTATTTGAAGTTCATAGAGAATTGTTCCAAAGTAGATTGCTCTTCCTCATGTAAGTAACCTTTTTATGCTTCAAGACATTGTTGAAGAGAATCAAAACTTTGATTTTTTTTTTATCATTCAAGTAATTCTAACATTCTCACTATGCTTTTATTTGGCAGCTGATGCTTTTGGGATTTACCAGCTGTCCTTTGTTCTTTGTAGAAAATAATTGATAGCTGAAAATTCTAGATGTATACTTGTTTTTGTATCACCTAGTTTCCTCTTTTTGGAGAGTAAAAACAATTATTGAAATAAATAAATATAGGGGGAAAGGAAGAGAGAAAACAAATAATATATCAATACATTGAAAAATGCCTGGCATAATATTTATTGTTCAATACATATGGAACCCTTTACCTGCTCAGATTGAAGACTTTTAATGCAAAATTGAACTGTTATAAAACACTATTTGTGGTGAAACCATTATTGATGCCAGCACATTATAGTGGCTCATTGTGAATCAGGAAATTAAATAATTGATACTTTGACTTCTCAGAAACAGAACTTTGTTTAACTTTTGTTTGGGAGCTTATTCTCATATTCCTGAAGGTTATACCAGTAGAGAGCAGTCAGTTCCTACTAAATCAGAAAATTAACATCATCTTATACAAAGGGTAGGCAGAATTTTGCTGCCTTCTCAGTAAATTGCTTTAACTGTGTAATCTTGACAAGATTAATAAAATTAATTCAAGCATGCTAAATCAGCAAATCAACAGGTATTTATTTACTAAGCACCTACTATGAGCTAAGCAGGAAGGATAAAAGTACAAAGAATGAAATGATGCCTACCTGCAGGAAGTTGAACTCCTAATGGAGTCTTTTTTTTTTTTTTTAATCCTTACCTTCAGTCTTGAAGTCAATACTGTGTATTGGCTCCAAGGCAGAAGAGTGGTAAGGGCTAAGCAATGGGCATTAAGTGACTTGCCCAGGGTCACATCGCTAGGAAGTGTCTGAGGCCAGATTTGAACCTAGGACCTCCTGTCTCTAGGATTGGCTCTCAACCCACTGAGCTACTCAGATACCCCCTCCAAATGGAGTCTTAAAAATGCTTAGGTACACACTATGTACCAAGCACCATTCTAGGCACTAGGAAAATAAAGACAAAATGAAAAATAGCCCCTATACTTAACACTTTAAAATCTAGTCCCTAATCACTTGGGGATAAGGAAGGGCTTAAGTGTTGTGGTTATATAGAGCAGTATTTAATGAGAGAAAAATAAAATATAATTAAATTCACCTTTCATATAATTTTATTTTTATTTATAAAATAAACTGATCATGTTAACTTTCTGAACCTCAGTTATCTAATCTGGGTAAGGTCACATAGGTAGGAAGTGAAAGAAGTGACATTTAATTCCAGTTCTCTGACTAGAAATCTAAACATCTCAACTTTGAGCCTGACTCCCTCTACTTGTATACATATATGCGTGTTTCTATGCAGATGTGGAATTAACTAGCATGTGTATACAGCAGTTTTAGTTTAACAAGGCATGTTATATTGTCAGTCAATAGATCACTGAGTTTTTATTAAGTGCCTAGTGTATGCTAGTCATGGTTAGGTGATTTCCATCATTAAAACTACCCCAAAATCTTGTGACGTAATATGGCCTTTCTTTTGCAGAAAACGAAAATGGGTCTGAAAGAGATTAAATAGGATCATTCATAATTTTGTCCACATGAGAATTTGACCCTATGTGCCTTCTAAACACAAGTTCTGCATTATTTTGTTTGTATAGTCATTTAGTTATGTTTAACTCATTTGTGTCTTAGTGAATCACACTATTGATGAGGTTTTCTTGGTAAAGATACTGGAGTAAATTGCCATTTCCTTCTCCAGTTGACCAAAGCAAATAGAGGTTAATTGACCTAACCAGGGTGACACAGCAGGTAAGTGTGTCAGAGACTAGATTAGAATTTAGGTCTTTCTGACTCTAGACCCAGCTCTCTACGCATTGAATTACCTAGTTGCCTCCATAAATTCAGTATACAACTCACATAGATTCTTCATATATAGTTCATACATGAATATGTTTATACATATAGCCATATATGAATAATTCTTCCATATATATGATCTTTATGTTATAAAAGCTTTTAGGGAAAATCTACGTTAACCCATTTTCTTCATTCTGAAATGACAGAAAATCTTTTATTTTTTTGTTTGTTCTTTTTTCCTAAGCAAAGCAAAATTCTACAGTATAAAAATCTATTTGGATGTCTTCAATTTATAACTTCATCCTATAACAAATAAAAAAATAATGAAGACATTTTCTTAAAATTGTGGTTATTTTTAATTCTTGTGCCTTTTATCAATTTTGTTGGGAATGAGTAGGTTGATTATTTTAATAAATATATTTTGACTTTCAGGTTTTGTGCTTCCCCAATGAAATATGTCATGCTTTCTCTTTAAAAAGATGATTTTTACCATTTTACTATCAGATCTAACATTTGATGTTTCCTTTTTGAGGGTAGTCTGCCCACCTCTTTCCCAAATGAGACATGCTCAGCAGGAACTCAAGTTCAGCATAGGGAAGCTAGTAGTGATTTTGCACTGGGGACACGATGGTCCTCTCCATCCCACTCACTTTGGAATTTGCAGAGATGTACTCTATTTCCTGTCAGAACCAAAATATGGGAACTAATTCTTTATTGTTGTTGAGCCAGAATTACACTGATAAACTAAAAGAGTGATCATTAATCCTCAGGTCTTCCCCTTCTGTCAGCTTCATATTGAAAGAATGATTCCATGAGGTGTCCAAAAGGCTGATACAGGATTCCATATATCCCTTCCCTACTTGGAATTCTTGAGATCACGCCCTTCCAGTAAACTTGCTTATGGAATGGGACATTTCTAGGTTGTATCTTCATTTACTTTTTTATAGGAACTCAAGAAATATTTATTAAATAATAATTCATTTTCATAGCAGTTTGATGGTACCAGAATGTTTTGTTGTCTGTGTAGTAAAGCACATCACCATTTAAATCTGTCACAAAACCCCTTGCTACAATCCTGATATAACTTATTTATCCACTCCCAGTCTAACTTTCTTCTTTTTTATTTTATCTTTATTTTTTAAATCTTTCTTTTTTTATTATTTTTTTTAAACCCTTGTACTTCGGTGTATTGTCTCATAGGTGGAAGATTGGTAAGGGTGGGCAATGGGGGTCAAGTGACTTGCCCAGGGTCACACAGCTGGGAAGTGGCTGAGGCCGGGTTTGAACCCAGGACCTCCTGTCTCTAGGCCTGACTCTCACTCTACTGAGCTACCCAGCTGCCCCCTTTATCTTTATTTTTTAGAAAAACTTTTTCCGTGGTTACATGATCTTCATTTACTTTGGTAGAAGACCTTGACAGATCTTTAAAAATATTTGAGGTCTTCTCCTTTTTAGGGAGCAAACAAGTAACAATGATCAGAACAGGTGTAGAGGTAGATAGGACCCTGAAAAATGTCTACTCCATATGGATCAGACTGTGGGCAGTGGAGTTTAAACTATAAAATAGCAAATTAATCTTCACAAAGAAGCCATTTGCAAATATATCAAAATAGCACCTCTTAACTATCTCTACTACTAATAATCAGGACCTAGATTCTATTCTAGTCATCCCTCTGATTATTACTTATCATTCTCTCTCTGTGTTGGACCTGTTCCAGATCCAGTTTATTCTTGTAATCAGGATATATTTTTAAAATCTTCTTCCATAGTTGGGAAGAACCCTTAGAGTAGAACCAAAAATGAAACGATTCCTATAATAGCCAGGAAGGGATCATAAGCTAGTAATTGAGAAAATGAGAGATGATATCAAATATTGAGTTTACCCAGATAAACATGGGCAAAGCATAAGGAAAGATAAGGAATAAGACTGGCCCATGATGTCAGCTCATATAGCTTTAGCCCACCAATGCCACATTAGGCACTGCGCTAATCATGAGTAGTAAATAATTTGTGTTAAAACATATATACACTTTGAACAAGTCCCCGTCATCTCTAAGCCGCGTTTTTGCAGATTGATTAGGATTAGGGATACAGACCAGAATCTATCTTGACTGTCCTATGCAGGGATAAAACTTTTAGGTTTGGTTGATCATGTTAACCAAATGAACTAAAAAGTTAGCCCTTTCATTTCTGCTTAAATATTTCATTAAAAAAATTATTTATTTGTTATGTTGAAACAGCCAGGTAACTAACTCCCTCTCTCCTTCCTTTTCCCCCGGTCAGAAAAAGCATCATTTGATCAAGTATATGTATATGTATATGTATATATATATATGTATATGTATATATATATATGTATATGTATATGTATATGTATATATATAAAACTATATCTTGTTTATTTCTATTTATCATTTCTGTCTCTGCTAGTGGACTGTTTATTTCTTAAGGTAACCAGAGAAAAAGGAAATGAATCTATATGTTTCAAAATATTTATAGCAACTCTCTTTGGAGTGGCAAAGAACTGGAAATTGAAGTGATACCCATCAAATGAGGAATAGTTAAACCAATTGTGGCATATGGTTTTGATGGAATAATACTGCTCTGTAAGAAACATTTAGCAGGTTGATTCTGGAAAAATATGGAAAGACCTACATGGAATTATGAAGAGTGAAACAAACAGAACCAAGAGAACATTCTATACATCAAGTGAAATATTATTTGAAGACTGACTTGTGCATGTCCTTAGGCATTTCCTGAACTCCTTAAATATACTATTGAGATTGTAGGGCATGAATCAGAGAACCTATATTACATCTGGAAAACATCCCTATAATCTGAGGAGATTATTTTTCATAGTGAAGATATCCTTTATTTGTGCCTTTATTACCATTATTAATTTAATGAATATTTAGCTTTCGGTTGCCTTAACTAATGGTGACAGAGTTCCTAAATATTCCTAAATATTCCTCCATTTCTGGCCATAGTGAAGTTTCTCCAGAAGAGGTAACTACCAGGGGATCTGCTCTTTATTTATTCTCTTGTTTTAGGCTTCCTTACTATGCATAGTTGGGATGGAGTTAGACTTCCTTACCAAGGCACAGCTTCACACCCTTTCTCCCCCCCCCCCCAACTCAAATCCTCAAATAAAGTGATTTTTTAAAAAATGTGTCTAAAAAGTCTAGCCCTGGAGTTCTCACAATGGTTGAATAAGTAGCCACGATCTATTCAAAGATCCACTCAAGTTGTGGGAATATCTTTGTATATAACACTCGGGCCATATCTTTAAAAAATGAACCAACTCTTATTACACTATGAATACTCTTAATATAAAACAATAGAGTACAAATATGCATTATTTTTGAAGATCTGCAAAATTAAAAATCCAAGCCCAACTTTTGTCTTAGACATAGAGATCATCATAATATGGGTAGAAGCTGAAGTGCAATTAGTTTCTCTTTATTAAGGGCAACAGTAAGATTCAGATTCTGAGTATTTTCTTTAAGCTTTTTAGGATTTCCACTGTCAAATGTTGGCTTATTTACATTTGGATGGTGATATGTTGCCATCAAGTGGCCGTTTAGGTCATTACAGCTACCCCATTCCTCAGGGATGCCCTGGATTCTGTCTAGGCTGCTATTTCATCTCCTTTGGGAAAGTGGTTATTATTTGGGTGATTATTAAAGTTAAATAGGATGTTTCAGCTAATATTGGACTTTAAAATGGATATTTAAATAATCTCCAATGGAATTATTTTAATTGCAGCTGGAAAATCTCATGACAATCAATTGCTTTGTCACATTTCTCTTTACAAAAGGTCAATGATTTCAGCTTGAAATCTTTGGATGCATGAAAAATCCTTTCCTGAAAACCTAGTTAATGTTTATATTTTATTTCTGTATAGTCCAAATGGCATCCTAGTGTTCCCCCCACAAAAAATGACACTCCCACACCCTTTGGAATATTGGAGAATCTACAATTTGGCCACCCTCTGTGTTTTGTCTACAGATATAACATTTCCCTCCCTAGAGATAATATGAGTGCTTTTTTGAAAACCAGGTATACTTAAATACATTCTAAAATCAATTTTTCTTGTGGCTAGCAAAATATGTAATTATATAAGAATATATAACCATATATGTATTTATGTACATATAGAATGAGAGAGATAGCTATGATATATACCTATGTATTTGTGTATATATACATATAAATATGGTGCATATATGTATATACACATGTACACATATACACACAAAGTTTTAGAAGGTATGTAGTTCCAAGAAAAATACCTTGATTTAAATGCTTTAAAAATTATTCTATGAGCTACTTGTTGTAAAATATATGCACTTTTAATAAAAGGTAAAAATTCTTAGTTTCCTATGTGAAAATAAGAGTGTCATCAAGCAAATTTATAGAATCTGAATAGGCAGAGTTAATTACAAAAAAAATTTCAATTGAAACTCTTTCTTCCTCTGATTTCTCCATAAATATAAAATAAATCCCTCAAGTATGAAAATTGACATATCTATGACTACTTAAACTTTTTTTTCATATTCAATCTACCCTTCTCTTCTTAGGATTCTGGAATTCCCATTATCTACTAGGAGAAATTAAACACCTTAGGAACATTTTGATATGAATTTGATGTTTGGCTTACTTTCTCTTCTATAGTATTCTTTATACTTTCAGTACAAAATGGGATGTAATGAAATGGGGTTGAGTAGAGAAAAATATGTTCAAAAGTAAAAAGGAAGAGTGAAGTAGCTCATTTCATTCTTACAGGAATAGAAATGTTTGATAAGTATAGATAGATAGATAGATAGATAGATAGATAGATAGATAGATAGATAGACAGACAGACAGAGATAGACAGACAGAGATAGAGACAGAGATAGATGGAACACCTAAAAATAGGAGACTGTGCACAAATTCTAAAGGCTAGAATATGGATTATAAATGCTACAAGAATTCAGTAGACAGATGGATGAATATTAAATTACTTACTAAAGGAGGGAAGGGAGCTAATCCTAAAGAGATCAGTAACACTGAAATGGGCAAAAACCAGGAGAGGGCATATAGAAGGAATGAACAACATAAAAAGGATTGAAAATAAAGAATCAAGGCTTACATATGCATGTGGGTGTGTTTGCACATCTGTGCATTGGGAAACACTGGAAAGACCAAGCTGAGTCAAATGTTCATATTATAGATTCCAATTTGGGTTGGTTATAAATGACCATTTATTAGACAAATTCAAAATATCATTTGAGATACTTAGTCTTGAATCAGTTAGATATAAGTACTAATATTAGACTCATTACAGGTTTCTGAACAGGGAATGATTAAAGTTTTGTATTGAAAAGATTGATTTAGCATTTGGGTGCACAAAAGGACTCAATCCAATTGATTGGTGACGTGATTGCCAACCATCCCTCTTAACATGCAATTTCTCCTGATTGGCTCTTGATTCCAGCCTGTGCTTTACTTTCATATATGATCCAGGCATGCAGCTGTATGTCCATTCCATTTTATCCTCTACCTGACATCCTGTTGTGTATTCTCTCCCTTTCTCCCTCCTCCATCTTCCCCATGTGTTGCTCTCCTTCCTCTATTTCATTTTCTACTATTAGAAGTTAATATCCTTCGATGCAGGTACTATATACATACATACATACACACATACATATATACATGTATCTATGCATTCCAAACTCTTAGCACAATGTGTGATATATGCTAATTTCTTGATAATTTTTTTAAAATTAATTTTTGCATACACAGTAAGAAAAACACTTTCATAACTATATAAAATGCATCATAGGTAAAACACAAAAGTTCATTTCCTTTTAGAATTCTTCTTGCACAAAATATTCTTGCTATTTAATAAATTGATTCAGACTAGACTATTTCAGAGTTTTTCAACTGAATGATTTTGCTTTAAGTTTGTCTAAGCATTTTAAAAAGGATTGATTTTCACTGGGGAAATAAAAACACAAAGGCAATTTTTTTCTTTGAGAATTTTAAGAAATCTAGAATACATTTTTATATTTGTATTCCCTTTGTCATGGAATTGGTCCTTATCTGTTGTGTACTCTTATTAAACCCCTTCATGTGAATGCCTTGAACATCTTTGGGATTAATGAACATAGACAGAAGTTCTGAAAGATTTACTAAAGGAAGCCAAAGCCCTACTTTATTAAAATTGTTAAAAACTAAAGATGGCTTCATTTTCTTTTGTGTGTCTGCACAGGTCATTTGCTTCTGAATTGGACTATGTGTTCATAAGCATTGCTTATCTGTATCATTTAGTTGATTTATACATAAATACCAAAGTTAAAAAGTACATAAAGTGGAAATATTTATATTAGAGTTTAACAGCAGAACATACCTTCTTTTCCTTCTTATAAAACAATGACACTAGATCATTGGATAAGAGTTCTAGAATTTGAAGCTACCTCAGAGTCTAATCTATTCATTTTATAGATAAGAAACTGAGACTAAGAGAAATTAATTTATTCATTCAAAGTTACATATATAGGAAGTATCAGAATCTGGATTTCAGACCAGTTCTCCTGATTCCAGAATCAAGTTGATGGCAATTTATATACTATTACTGAAAAAAAAAACATGGAGGACCAAGAGATATCTGCTATCATCTTTTGGACCCTTAATTGGGAGGAGAGAGAGAAAGAGTTATGGCTTTATTGACATTTGATAGTTATTCATTAATGACTTTGAGATAAAAATAAATATTTGTCTTAGTTAAAATTTCATAACTTAAAATCCCAAATATCTCTTTGGGTATTATTTTATTCTTTTTTATAAGTGATTTTGAGTTCTGGTTTCCTTGTTTTCATTATTACCTGTCAAATGGAAAAGTGAAATAGAATGTCTACAGAATTACATTTAAAGATCTCATATATTTTATTTATTTTACCTAAATCCACAAAATCTACAAATCTACAACAATTACGAATCTTGTGTTATCTACAAAAGGATAGTAAACAAATTCATGAAAAATGTCTCATAAGCAATTCTATTTCCAGATTGATTAAATTTTTCAAAAATGGCTTGTAAATATGTCTTGATTTCTTTTATACTAGAATTTCTTGAAATTATTGTATTGACCATTAGAACTGATAGATGGAAAGAAAGATAACTTGGTAAAATAATTTCTCTCCTTCCATTTTTTTCTCATGAAAAATGAACCAAATTCATTAAAATATTTCTTGTCCTAATAGAAATTTTTAATATTGTTTTGAAACCAATGTTGAAATCCTCAGGGAATGAAACATTAGAGATGACACTGCCAACATGACTTGCCAGAGAAGTACTGCTTGTTTTCCACTGAGATCTAAGAGAACAAGTAAAGAGAATTCAGTGTTCTTGACACCAACAAAAATATTTTCTAGTGAAAGAGAGATAGGACTATCTAATTGTATAATAGTGGAAGAATACTTATGTAATTACAGGGTTCCAGTGACAGCTGCTTACAATGTCCTCTATCGTGCAATCCGGGTGGTAATTTACCCATGTGCTTCCCAATCATTTGAATGGAAAGCAGTAGGGGGTGGCCTCTCTGATTCTCATATAATTGTAGGCATTTTAAGCACCTAACACTGATGATCCTTCTTTTAACATTTTATAAGAATATGGCCACTTTTTTCTATATTGGACTGTCCTTCCCCAAATCCCTCTTGTAAAGGACTAGGTTGACAACATATTTTTCTCTTTATCTTCGTTTTTGTGATTATTACATTTTATTGTATTCATAGACATAGCCAAAAGATGAAAAAAAAACCCATCTCTGTAATTAAGAAACAACCCCATTAGAAATCTGTAAAAAATTGCTGCTTTAGTAATATTCTATTGTGGAGCAAAGTGTAGTTACACCTAGAAAAAAATAAAATATCTATTCTTCATATCAACTGTTGATTTTAGAGAAATGATTTCTGTAATTATTTTGTTTCCATAATAGAGATGGTATATACAATTAATAGAGAACCACCCCAGGTTCAGGGAGACCTAAATTTAATCTTCTTTCTGATTCATATACCACCTTTTTTCATAAAATCTCAGACAAGATATTTTACTTCCCAGTACTCTAGTCAATTCCTTAAGACTGTAAGTTATAGAAGAGTTTCTCAATTAAGAAAATCATGAGTTCACAACAATAGCAAAAAAAGAAAAAAAGTCTCAATAAACCAACCAAAATGGCTTTCATCTCTAAAATGAGAACAACAATCCTCATTAGAAATTTAACTAAGACCAAAGAATGTTGGAAGAGTCAGGGTTGGCAGGATTGTATGAAGATAGTCTCACTAAAGCAATATTAATAAAGTTGTGAATTTTTCCAGCTACCCTGGAAAATAGTCTGGAGCTATATGAATAAAGTGATTAAAATGTCTGTCCTCATTGAACTAGAAATTCCATCATAATGAGTGTGTTTCAAGCAAGTGCATAACAGAAAGAAAGGCTCCCTATGCATTGCCAAAATATTTAAAGTAGCTCTTAATGTGGCACCAAAGTATATTTCCATCAGCTGGGGCATGGCTTAAGAAATTAGGATAGATGAATATGGTAGAATATATAGAAAAGCATGAGAAGAGATGAGTTTATGTGAGGCAAAGAACAGAATCAAGAAAACTGTGTGTTTGTGATACCTATAGCAATGAAAATGAAAAGAGCAAGAGTAAGAGAATAAACAAAATTCAATTATTAAAATCATAATATCAAAACCTGTTCCTAGAGAAGAGAAATGAGAAGATAGCTGCCTTTGATATTTTTTAGAGCTTGGGGACCGTGGTTAGGGACTACATATAATGTTCAACTTTCCTGATATATTAGTTATTTTTCCTAAATTTTTTCTATTCCCACTTTCAGATTCTTTTTAAATAAAAAATGGAGAACGATATATTAGGAAAAATCTATGATATTAAAGCAAAAGTTATCAATAAAATATTTTGATAATTCTTCTACTGCTTACATAAAACTATTAGTATAATTATGTATGTGAAATATTATCTCAATTATCCAGAAATAACTGAGTAGGTAACTTCAAATATATGAAACAGACATATAGCTAGAAACAAGAAAAAGTCTCTAATCTCAAGAAATACCCATCATGGAGACTTAGGAATAATATTTATTTTTTTCTAATTTTTTTAAATATAAATTTCCCCCTGAGTACTGCATTGGCTGCATCCCACAGAGTTTGGTAGGATGTCTCATCATTGTCATTCTCTTCAATGAAATTGTCGATAGTTTCTATGATTTCTTCTTTGACTAACTGGTTTTGGAGAATCATTATTTAATTTCCAATTAGTTTTTTTTAAACCCTTGTACTTCGGTGTATTGTCTCATAGGTGGAAGATTGGTAAGGGTGGGCAATGGGGGTCAAGTGACTTGCCCAGGGTCACACAGCTGGGAAGTGGCTGAGGCCGGGTTTGAACCTAGGACCTCCTGTCTCTAGGCCTGACTCTCACTCCACTGAGCTACCCAGCTGCCCCCCCAATTAGTTTTTGATTTGCCTGTCCAGGTGCCCTTACTAATTATTATTTTTATTGCATTATGATCCGAGAAGGTTACATTTATTATTTCTGCTGTTTTGCATTTGTTTGCAATGTTTCTATGCCCTATTACATGGTCAATCTTTGTGAATGTACCATGTGCAGCTGAAAAGAAGGTGTATTCCTTTTTGTCCCTATTCATTTTTCTCCACATATCTATTATATTTAATTTTTCTAGGACTTCATTCACCTCTCTTACCTCTTTCTTATTTACTTTTTGGTTTGATTTATCTAGATCTGAAAGAGGAATATTTAGATCTCCCACTAGTATGGTTTTGTTATATATTTCCTTCTTGAGCTCTGCCAGTTTCTCCTTTATGAATTTTGATGCTATGCCATTTGGTGCATACATATTGAGCAGTGTTATTTCCTCATTGTCTATACTGTCTTTTATGAGGATGTAATAACCTTCCCTGTTTTTTTTAATCATATCTATTTTTACTTTGGCTTTGACAGAAATCATGATCTTCACTCCTGCCTTCTTTTTCTCATTTGAAGCCCAAAAGATTTTGCTCAAGCCCTTTACCTTAAACCTGGGTATATCCACCAGTCTCACATGTGTTTCTTAAAGACCACATATGGTAGGATTTTGGTTTCTAATCCCCTCTGCTATTTGCTTCCGTTTTATGGGCGAGTTCATCCCATTCACATTCAGAGTTATAATTATCAGTTGTTTATTGCTGACATTTTAGTATCCTCTTCTAGTTCTACCTCTTCTTCTTATACTATTTCCTTTTAAACTAGTGATTTGCTTTAAGCCAGTAACCCTTGTCCCTTCCCTTGATTTACTTTTCTTTCTACTCCCTCCCTTATTATTCCCCTCTTTTTATTTTTAATGACTAATGAATTCCCTCCCCCTTCTTCTTCCCTCCTTTTTTTGACCTCCCCACTCCTCTGCTCCCCTTGGTTTATCCTTTCTGACTTTCTCAGTAGGGTTAGATAGAGTCTTATATCTCAATGGATAAAGCTACTCTTCCCTCTCAGGGTTAATTCCACTGAGGTTAAGATTTAAATATTACCTCTTAATGCTCTCTTCCTCTCCTTCTTATAATAGTATTCATCCCTTCCCCTTCCCATGCCCTCTTTGTGTGTAATAAAATATCCTATTTTTCTTATTCATTCAGGTTTCTCTTGGTGTCCTCTACTATTCACCCCCCTCTTTCATACCCCCTACATCATCTTAGAACATTTAGAATTCCAACCTCTCCCTATGAATAATTCTTCTAATTACTATCATAGGGAATACTATAATAGTGAATAGAGTTCACTACAGAGAATTATATATAACATTTCTCCACATAGAAATACAATATAATTAGAGAGATCTCTAATCTCAATATAATTGAGAGATCATTGGCTTCTACTTGCCCAATTCTTGTCTTTAGAGACTGGTTTTCTGCTATAAGCTTTTGATTTTCCTTTTCTATTTGATCTATCCTCTTTTCCAGCTGTTTGATTTTGGTCTCCAATTTGCTTATCAATTCTTTTGATTTGGGGGCATCTTTTCCAAATTGCCCAATTTTAGCCTTTAGAGACTGTTTTTTGGCTATAATCATTTGGTTTTACTTTTCAATCTGGTCATTTCTGGTCTTAGATTTACTTGCCTCACTTTCCAATTGCAAAATTTTGCCTTTTAAACTGCTATTTTCTTGCCAGATCTCTTCCATCTTTCTCATAATCTCAGATTTGAACTCTTCAAGACCTTGTGACCCATTTTCATTTTTTAGGAAGGTTTGGATATGGTTACTTGTTTATTCTCCTCTGCTGTTTGCTCTGTTGTCTGAATTTTTTCTGTGTAAAAGTTGTCCAGTGTTAAAGGTTTTTTTCTTGATCTTTTTCTTCTGGGGTTCCTGAGTCTGGCTTGCCATTGTGAACTGTGTGTCCTCTCAGCTTTATCCTCACACCTGGGGTCTGTCTGTGCTCTTTAGGCTCCTGAGGTCTCAGGTCTAGTTGTTCTCAGGGTCAAGCCTCCTGGTGGTCCCTTTGCTTGTTCTTCTGCCTAAAGCTCCTTTAAAAGTCTCAGGGTGCTGCTTCCACAGTCATGCACCCTTCTGCACTGTGTCCCCACTCAAGGTCCATGCCTGCAATCAGGTTCCTTGTCCATGCCTGGGCTCACAATCCCAGTGTGCACCTGCTCTCAGGGTCTCTGTTCAAAGTCCGTGCATTCTTTAGCCTCTTAGGGTCTTAAGTCTTGCTTCTCTCAGAACCAGGCCCTGGTGATGCCAGGTAGCTGCCAATGACTTAATGGGTGCCCCAAACTTGCTCTAAGTCTTTTGCATTGGCTTTGGCACTGTAGGTGGTGTGTGTGTGGGAGGGGGTTGCTCAGCTCATATTTTAGTGAGAGCTGTTTCACCCCCTTTATAGCATGGAAATGCCCCAATTCCACATACTTTCAATGCTGTGCCCTGTTGTGGGGTCCCTTTGTTTGTCTGGATTTGTTTTTATGTCTTCTTGAGGAGTCCTGTATGTGTGGGTTAGGAGAGGTTAAACAGCTGCTTCTACTCTGCTGTCATCTTAACTTGGAAGTCCCAGCAATAATATTTACACAGAATACTTTTGTGATGTGGTGTCATCAGTCAGTCAACTAGCATTTATTATGCCCTTACTATGTGCCAAGTTCAGTGCTAAGCAGAATGGAAAAGAAGCTAGACCTGGCATCATGGATTCTCTAGGGACATAACTAGCTGTGTATTTCATCCATGATCCTCAAATTTTTTATTTGTAAAATGAGGGAATGATATCTATACTACTGTTCTCATAGGGTATTTTGAGATAAATGTTTCCAAAGCTCTAAATCACTATACAAATATGAGTTCTTAAATCTTCCTCCAAAGTTTCTTAAGTTTTATTTCTTAACAAGGTTTCTTTTTCTATTTTCCAAAACCTAGCATATTAGAAAGATCAGAGGAGGAGTTACTGCTAGTCACAGAAGCATTGACAGCAAGGAAAAATGAGTTTCCCGACTGATACTGAAAGGAGAATTGAAACCCTCAAGAGATGTCAAAGCTTTGCTCTAAGGTAGCATCTTGCAATTATAGATGGCTATTATGTCATTTGTATTTTGTATAGTTTTCATGAATGTGTCACATACCTCAAACAGACTATAATATCTGAAAAAGTTGGAGTAGTGTTCTAGGTTGCTGGACTTGGAGTGAGGACAGATCTTAGTTCCAGTTCTGCCTTAGATACTCCCTTGTGATGGTCCCCTGAACAAGTCACTTAATCTCCTTCAGCCTCAGTTTCCTTTTCAAGAACATCCATGAACAAGGATCATAAACTCCGTGTTTCATGGTGCTCCAAGGGCTTTATTTAACAAGTCAGAGACCACTGCTTGGCAAATTAATTCATCATATAAAAAAAAACACAGATATTTGGGGAATTTGGGTATCTTCCTGGAGAAACTTCCTAACATCTCTGAATTTTAGTTCCTTCATCTTTAAAAATTGGGATAATATTTATATCCTTCATATCATTCTTGAAAGGATAAACCTTACTAAACCTTAAGTCATGAGAAATGCATAGTCATACACATGGATTGGGCAACACCAATCTTGAACTGATTTATTCATGTTGTTCTTTAAGTGACTCCTTTTGGGTCATGATTATGACTGAGCCAAAGTCCTGCCTTCTTTCTGATTTATCTATATAGTCTTTCTTCATTCAATTTAAGACAAATATAGGACCAATAAAAATTGTTGTCCTCTTTGTGGCATAGTGGATAGAGTTGTAAATATTGAGCAGGAAGATGTGAGTTCAAATGCCAGGTTAGCCTAGGTGGAATAGTAGATAAGCTCTGGGCATGGAATCAGGAAGCATCATCTTCACGATCATGTTCTTTTCTTGCCTCAGACACTAAGTAGCTGTGTGATCCTGGGCAAACCAATCAATCTTATTAGCCTCAGTTTCTCCTCTGTAAAATGAGCTGGAGAAAGAAATGGCAGACCACTCTGATATCTTTGTAAGACAATCACAAATGTGGTCACAAAGTGTCAGATATGACTGAAAGACTACCGAATGTCAACAACAATGATAAAATAGCAGATTTGGAAAAGGGAAGACATGAGTTGAAATTCTGACCTAGATTATTACCTGAACACCCAATTAACCTCTTTTAGTCTCATTTTCCTTTGTTAATTCCTTTTGTTAATTCCTTTGTAGAATGGGAATACTAACATATTTCACAGAATTTTTGTGAGGATAAAATGAAATAATATATTTAAAGCACACTGAAAACTACAAGTGCATATAAATGTTATATATTATTACTTTTACTTAAATTTGTGAAATATTTATGTATGCATAGAGACAGAAAGAGAAAGAGAGGGATGGAGAAAGGGAGAGAGAGGAAGAGAAGAGGAGAGAAAAGGATGGAGGGAGAGAGAAGCATGAAGGAGGGGAGAGAGAGAGGAAGGGAAGAGGAGAGAGAAGGATGGAGGGAGAGGAAGAAAGGAAAAGAGAGGAGAATGCATGTTTAGCTATATCCCATTTGTGGTGAGGGGTCTTTCTACCACCAGTAGTATTAGGGTTTCCTCTTGTTGCTTGAAAAGATGCAGAATAAATGTTTCTAGCTTCTCCCCATCACGCTTTCTCAAGGGAGACTTTCATTCCTGTCAGGAGGAGAATCAGGAGGTTAGGGCTGAAGCTTCTCTGCTCATAGAAGAGGTACTGGATTAGAATTATCTATCTATATCTATATCTATATCTATATCTATACCTATATATCTTCTCTTAACATTATTAGAATATGGAATATGATCAGGTTCAATCTAACTTCTGAATTCTGTGTCATTATTTGAAAGGAAGCAGAAGGTCACTTTCCCATCAGACACCAAGTCCACAATGAGCATACTTAATGAAAAACAGATAAATCCCTTTAACTAAACTGGTGGTTCCCAAACTTTTTTGGTCTACAGCTCCCTTTCCAGAAAAAATATTACTTAGCCCCTGGAAATTAATTTTTTTTAAATTTTAATAGCAATTAATAGGAAAGATAAATGCACCTATGGCCATCACTCAGTCTCAGATCCTCCTGGATCGCTGCAGCACCCACCAGGGGGTGGTAGTGCCCACTTTGGGAATCATTGAATTAAACCATAGCCAGACAAAAATCAGAGAAGGAATACATAGGAGGATATATTCCAGATAATCCATGCTGAAAGGTCTCTCCCACTGGGAGTGAGGTAACTCAGCTCAACCAAGAGCCCCAGACCTCATCTGAGGGATAACTTCCCCAAGCTACTATTGGAGAAAGCTGAAGAGACATAAAGACTATCAGCTCCTCTTCTCCCGGGGTCTTTTCTTTCAGCAACCTATAATGTGGTTCGCCTCTTACATCTTCATTCTCAAACTTGGAACTAGGAAAACTTCAAGAATCCTGAAGAAGATAGAAGAAAGCTAGGTCTCTCCTACTCTGGCCAACTCCATTCTATCCCTGATGGGAAGGGCATTCCTCTCCACCAGCAAGGAAAGCATCCAATACCAAAGTGTTTTGGGATAGGGATGACACATAAATAAAAGTATCATATGATAATTAGTGACTAGTAACCAACATAGACTACTTAATTTGCTATTATAAATACTTCTATTCCACTTTTATTATTTTATGGGGGATATTTCTCAGAGAACTTAGAAGAATAGGTTGGGCAAACTGAGAATTTACATTTTAATTGTGGTAATCATAGGTATGGTTCTTTTCACTGTATATTACATTAAGTTAATGAACTTTGGGGAGCGACACATGAACAAATTATCATTTTTAGCCCAATTCATTATAAATTGTATGCCTCATTTACATGGCTTCCCATTCTATTTTACTTGTGGGGTAGGGGCACAAAGCTCCTATTTGCAATCAACTCAGCTTGTTTCTCCTGAATGTAAATGATCACCTCTGCATTTGAAGCTAGAGGGATGCATTCAGTTTGAGGTTTTCTTAAATTAAGATTATTTCAGGTGCAGCTGTGTTCAAGGCCAACCATTTGAATCTCAGTCTTTACTACTTCCATTCTCCCCTCTTGTTCCTTTTCTAATAATGCCCTTACTGACCAGCCTTTATGGAATAACAATAAATCTTAAGGTTTCACTTTATAAACTTTTATTTTGGACTTTTATTTTGGAAAAAAATTTTGACATCTCAATTTAAATGATCCAGCACCTTCTTAATAAATATGTGAAAGAAAGAAACCCTCAGACAAAATAATAACAAATTAATTGAACAAATTCACTCAGTTTTTGGAGTCAAAATAAAGAGAAAAGGCAACAAATGACATACATGTCTTTAAATCTTGTCTTTAAGTAATCATCCATATTAAGAAGTTACTTAATAATTCCAGGATAAGAAATCATTGTAACTATGGCCACAGAAAAATAACAGAGAAGAATCTAAAGTCTACAGTCAGAAAATGAGTTTAGAAAGATAGCTAGCTTCAAAATTAGTGGTGGCATTATCATGAGTATACATTTATTTTTTCCTTACTGTAAAAAATCTGCACATATTATTTTAGAATTTTGTTCTGAACTGCTTTATATTTGTTTCTATGGTTATGAGCATGAATAAAATAATTCATTTATTTATTCATTTTATTTTTAAAATTTTGAATATTTTCCCTTAGTTACATGTTTCATGTTCTTTCCCTCTCCCCCAAATCCTCCAACCCCCCCCATTAGCCAAAGCACAATTCTATTGGGTTTTACATGTATCATTGATCAAGACCTAATTCCATATTATTGATAGTTGGACTAGAGTTATCATTTAGTGTCTACATCCCCAATAATATCCCCATCAGCCCATGTGTTCCAGCAGTTGTTTTTCTTCTGTTTCTCCTCCCACAGTTCTTCCTCTGAATGTGGCTGGTTTTCTTTCTCATAAGTCCCTCAGCCTTGCTCTAGATCAGAGGTTCCCAATATTTTTTGGCCTACTGCCCCCTTTCCAGAAAAAAATATTACTTAGCCCTCTGGAAATTAATTTTTAAAAATTTTAATAGCAATTAATAGGAAAGATAAATGCACCTGTGGCCATCACCACCATACCCTGGATCATTGCAGTACCCACCAGGGGGCTGTAGTGGCCACTTTGGGAATCACTGCTCTAGATCCTTGCATTGCTGCTAGTAGAGAAATCCATTATGTTTGATTGTACCACAGTGTATCAGTCTCTGTGTACAATGATCTCCTGGATCTGCTCCTTTCACTTTGCCTCAATTCCTGGAGGTCTTTCCAGTTTACATGGAATTCCTCCAGTTCATTTTTCCTTTGAACACAATAGTATTCCATCACCAACAGATACCACGATTTGTTCAGCCATTCCTCAATTGAAGGACATTCTCTCATTTTCCAATTTTTTGCTACCACAAAGAGTGTGGCTATAAATATTTTTGTACAAATCTTTTTCCTTA
Organism: Gracilinanus agilis; assembly: GCF_016433145.1. Classification (NCBI taxonomy): domain Eukaryota; kingdom Metazoa; phylum Chordata; class Mammalia; order Didelphimorphia; family Didelphidae; genus Gracilinanus; species Gracilinanus agilis. The sequence goes on from NC_058132.1 coordinate 633,984,287, forward strand.
TTATCTCTTTGAGGTATAAACCAAGCAGTGCTATGGCTGGAACAAAAGGCAGATGGTCTTTTAAAGCCCTTTGGGCATAGTTCCAAATTGCCATCCAGAATGGTTGGATCATGAATAAGATATTTTAAAGGCATATTTACAGACAATATTTTAAATAGACAATAGAGTAAATACTTTCCTTGGAAATCATCACTTAAAAAAAGTATTCTTTTTGCTTAATGGTTATTCAGCATCCATGAGGATCTGACCTCATTTTCTTTCTTTTCTTTTTTTTTAATAGATCTGTTGTTACTTCGTAAGAGAAACTTTGGATGGAGATCCTAATGAAAAATTAAAAGTTAAAGTATGATCTTACATAACACTTATTGTATCAATTGTGTTAACATATATTCTAGTGATCCTGATTTCTTTTTGCCAATAAATGTACTCTTTTTAGATAACTAAAGGGAGAAAGGGAAGGTTACCCATATGTCCTGGAATATGCATAAGGAAATACCAGGAGAGGATGAAGTTAAAGGGAAACTGGACCTCACTATGTCTTCTATAGGACAACTTTCACTTATTTTAAGAAGAAGGATTGTCTTGTCTCTAAGATTTTGCTCCTGGCTTGTTACTCCATGTAGAAAAATAGATTTGAACTTTTCTCCCCTTGAATTCTAGGACTCATTTGAATGCAAAGAAGGGAATAGTACTAATTACCCCTCCAATGTCTTTCCAACATTGTAGAAACAGTAAATGTGCTGGTAAATCAGAAGTTTGAACTGGATGTCCTCTCATGTCTCTTTCACATTTAGATCTATTTTAAGGTAGGAATTATTTTATTTTATTTTATTTTATTTTACTTTGCCCTCCTTTCTTTGCCTAGGGTTTATCACAGTGCTTTCCATAGAGAAAGCAAATGCTTGTTGATTGAAAATAATTATAGTCATCTCTCAGCTTTCCATGGTGCTTGGGTCAGGAAATGTAAAACAAACAAACAAACAAACAAAAATAAACAAAGAACAGCCTTCAAATAATTCTAGGCCCCACTCAAAGCATTTTTTTTTCATTTTAAATTTTCATTTTCCCCAAGTGGATTTTAAAAATTTCCATCATTTTTCAAAGTATTTTGAGTCTTGAATTCTCTCCTTCCTTGCCCTTATCCCCACTAAATTCCTACCACCCACCTCCCTCCTGAAATGGTAAGCAATCTTTTATAGATTTTATCTGTGCAATCATGTAAAAAAATTCTCCATATTAACCCTTTCATGGAAGGATATGAACAAAAAAATTAAGAAAGTGAAAAAAGTTTGTTTTGGTCAGGATTCAGACTCCATTAGTTCTTTCTATAGAAGTGATTTTTTAAAAAAAATCATGAGTCCTATGGGATTGCTGAACCTTTATTTTTTAATAATTCTGATCATATTTAACACCCCAAACAAATAAAACACAATGCAAGTATAAAAAGTTGAAGTTTCTACACAAGAGAGATGAGTAGGTTGGATAGTATACAGTCTTCAAAGCCACCAATATAGCTCAACAGATGCTTCATGGATTTCCTTCTCTTATGAAAAATATAAGATTCAAAGATCACTGCAGGAGAAAATTATGTGACTGGATAGTAGAAAAATACAGGATCCATTCCCAAATAGAGTGTATAACCTCTACATCTATAGCGAACTGAAATTCTTAACAAAATGTATCTGTTTATAATAAATTTATATATGTAACATAATGGTAAGTGATAAAATAGATTAATAATATACAGTATTTATGCATTCATGACATTTTTTTAGTTTTATTTAAAAATGTTAGTCATCTGTGATTCTCCAAAATATGTTCCAAATCTCCAAAAGTTTCCATTTTATTACCATTGGCCAACTAAAGGTAAAAACAAAACCACGAATGTGAAACTCAGGAAAGATTAGGGATAATTGTAACTGAAATAAGTGAACAGCTCTTTTTTAAAATTGTCACAGCTCAGATTGACTTAAAGGTCATCTGAAACCTGCTGCCCATTGAATGTAAATATCGTACTCATTCTCCTTGCCCTTCAGTAGGTATACATTGATTTTCTGTGTCAGATCAATATTTGTTCTTCCTTAAGGTGTTAAAGCTGATTCATTGGGGCATAGAGTTGGAATTGCCAGAGACCTCAGAGGTCACTGAATTTACTCCTCCCTCCTACTATCCAATTTATGCATGAATAAACTTTAGTCAAAAGTAAACTGACCTGGGGCAGCTGGGCAGCTCAGTGGATTGAGAGTCAGGCCTAGAGACTGGAGGTCCTAGGTTCAAATTTGGCTTCAGACACTTCCCAGCTGTGTGACCCTGCGCAAGTCACTTGACCCCCACTGCCCACCCTTACCACTCTTCCACCTAGGAGCCAATACACAAAAGTTAAGGTTTAAAAAAAAAAAAGAAAACTGACCTTTTGGAGTCCAGCAGTTAATAAGTACCTAAGGTAGGATTTGATTTCAGATCTCCAAGTTGAGGATTTTATCACTCTATCTCTTGTCAAGTTATCTAATACTAAACTAGCTGAACAAATTGGATCAGAGGCTCTAAAAATTCCATAAAAAGAACACTTTTGATCAAATGTGAAACCTAAAAGTATTATGGCTAAGTTTCTTGTCTATGTGCATACTTCTTTTGCCTTAAAAAAACCCAACAATATGATGTTGCCAACAATAAAAAGAATATTATTTTTATTTTTTGTGCTTATTGAAAAGCCACATGAAATATTTGAAATATCTATGACCTACAAGATATTATTCCTAAAAGCTAACTTGACAAAAATGTCACTTTTATAAGCTTATACAAAAAAAGATATACTCCCAAAACTGTGACAGATAGTTGGACATAAAATTGATTTAGTTGTCAATAGATATCTTCATTAGGCACTGGAGATAAAGATCATGAACTGGGTCCAGAATTAAGTAGAAATCGACTTAATCACTATTGGAAAACTGTATAGCACTGCCCCTTACCTCAGAAACCCATCTTATTAGTATCAAAATTTTCTGGTAATTTTCTTGAATCATGAATCATCAAGATCTCAGAAAAATCACAATATCAGGGGAAGGAAGAAAAGTGGAAAGTGGATAATTAGTGTAACTAACTGGTAATATGTTACAAATGAAGACATGAATAGAAGGAGTAGCATAAAAGAGTGGGCAATCTGTGGCAAAAATCAAGGGAAAACATGCAATGTCAAGAGCATTGCATTGATATTTATGGAATATTAAGAGAATCAAACAAAGGCCACCCCATACTTCTGTAGGAATCATCCAGGATGTGAAGATATGGATGGGTTGAGATCTGTATTATGAAGGGACTACCTAAACTGATAACATAAAGAATGCATCTAATCATCAAGATGTGATATGATTTGAGAGGTGTTGGGTATGTGTCCTGGACCAAAGATATTCTACTCCCCTTATCTGCCATAATACATAAAAATCCACTATTGCAAATTCATTCCTTGGATTTTGAAGGCTTTTAAGTCTCCATTAGCACTTGATTAAGATGCAAATACCCTGAAGGAAGAAAATAGCTAAAGGCAATATTTCTAGGTTAGCATTACTTGACATATGTCATGCATACATAAAAGTATAGAAGACTCTTCAGGATGAAAACACAAGACAGTATCTGATGAGGAGATTGTTAAAAAGGAGTTGGTGAAGGCAAACATCCTATTTAAGAATATAGTTTATTTCACTCTAGGGACTTTGACATCATATGCTGGTAGTCTTCTTTCTTTGCCACTACATCCCCTTCTCCAACTGGTGAATTACTTTCAAGCTTCTATTTTGTGGAAAAGCCTGGGGACCAACCATTTTTCATGGTTAAGACTTTGTCACTGTTCCTTCCCTTCTGCTCCCTTTTATTCCTCCTTTAGAATGTGATATAATATGATATCAATGACAAAATGCCATTAACATATTATGGCATAGCATGATGCATTGTAACAAAAAATAATATCCTCAAAAGAAGAAAATACTCTTCACTCTATAGTAACATAAAAGAACAAAAAAGAAAACAATGAATTAGAATAGATGTTAAAACTTCCTTTAAGGAAGAGATGGTTTTCTTTATTTATTTTTTCTTTCTTCCTTCCTTCTTTCTTTCTTCCTTTTTTCCTCCTTCCTGCCTTCCTTCCTTCCTTTCTCACTTCCTCCCTCTCTCCCTCTCTCTCTTTCTTTCTTTCTTTCTTTCTTTCTTTCTTTCTTTCTTTCTTTCTTTCTTTCTTTCTTTCTTTCTTTCTTTCTCTTCTTTTTTCTTTCTTTCTTTCTATCTCTCCTTCCTTCCTTTGACATTCCTTTGTTCTTTTGTTTGTTTGTTTCTTTCTCTCTCTCTCCTTCCTTCCTTCCTTCCTTCCTTCCTTCCTTCCTTCCTTCCTTCCATATTTCTTAACACAGCTCCTATAACACAGTAGGTGCTTAATAAATATTGGATGAATTCATGAATAACAAATTGAAGATTCAGTGGAAAAATTAGAGTGAGGGATTGAAATGTTATTGACTATTTCTGCTCTGAAATTCATTTTTATATAAATAATTGATGCAGACATGATTTGGGATGTAGACTCTAAACAATCACTCTAGCACAATTATCAATGATATGGAAATAGGACTTGATTGATGACACATGAAGAAACAAGTGGAAATGTCGGTTATGGGGGGGATTGGGAGGGAGAAGGAGTAAGAACATGAATCATGTAACCATGGAAAAATTTTTTTTCCAAAAATAAAAAAATTAAAAAAAAATACAAATAGTTCCTAAGTAATATGATTTCATTGTTCTGATGTTCAATCAATTAAGATTTATTAAGCATTTCTGGTACAGACATTATGCTAAGTACTAAGAAATATAAATAAGAAGAAAAACTAAGTTTATATCAATTTTTGTGAATCATTAAATGAAATGCCAATTTATAGAAAGCAATGGAAAATAAATTATTTGGTCATGATTTTTTATTTTTAATTATTATTTTAATTCAATATTCAAAAACTTATTTTTCTTGCTTGGGGCGGGAGGGGGGTACATCTGGCAGTTTTCTGTACTTTTTAATTCTAAATTGAAACAAGCAGTTTTAAGATGTTCTAAACACATTCTTTTGCTTTTTAGCATTTTATCTTTTTCCAAGAAAAGGCCAAATAGAGCAAGCTTAAATGAGTGAATGACAACAAATATCTGTATTTCTCTCCTTGTTAATTTCCTCAATTTTATATATTTATTTCATATCTTTAGCTTACATGAATTAAAAAAAGTTAAATGTTTATTTTCAGATCTTTCATTGTTACTATTCTGTTTTACTATTCCTAGAAAGTTTTAGAAGAAAGGTTTTAATTATTGATACATTTATATTAATAGAGGTACAAGATACTTGATCTTGTATTCCAAGACAAATATTACTTGGTTGTACATGTTAACATGCAGGTATTTATTTTAAACTACGTCACTGAAATAATCAATGATTAGCATCAGGTGCCATAGGGAAGACAGATCCAGTTAACAATTTGCTCTTCAAATGTTTACTTTTTCTTCCCTGATGAGAGAGAGTCAAGACTAATTTTTCCCCCTTATTTCCATTGGGAGTAATGACCTTGAAACTACTCTTTTGCTTTTGCAGCACAATATATAATGTTCTTATAAATAAATAGCAGAATGATGGCATGAATTGAGCTACCTCATTTTTGGAAAATAGTTCTGTTGAAAACTACCTTGGTACTCAGCCCTTGAACACTTCATTGACTCTCACTAGTATATCTTGAGTTCATCACATTTGTAAACAGTGGAGCTTGTGATCTCCATGACAAGTTTTTAGGTCAAGGAATTATTACCTGGGACAGCACAGATTGTTTTACTTTCTCATAATATCTACATTTTTTAAAGGAGTAAATTTTCAATAGAATATAGATGAAAAATTTTACTGATATATTTTGGTTTTTCATGATTTAATTTCTGACTCATTCTCTCCCCACTCCCTTAACCACTGAATCAACTCTGGTCTCAAAGAATAAAAGAGAAAGAAAAATATTACATCAACAATCTCATACAGTATGTGATTTACACTAAGCCTTTGATAACTTAAAAAAAAAGCAAACTCTAATTTTGTTCAAATTGTTCCAGAGAAAATTTCACAGAAAAGCTTTACTTTACAAGAGGGATAAAGTTCTTATGATCAAACACTTAGAATTATGGATGATAAGAGAACATATTTATAGATGGAAAGAACCTCAGTAGTCATCAATTCTGACCCATCTCATTTTAGAGATGAGGAAGTTGACCCTAAGGGTAAAATATTTTCCAAGGTCATCTAAGTAAACTGATAGATTCAGGATTTGACCAAGTCCTTTTACTCTAAATCCAACACTTTCCACTCAATCTAAAATGATCAAAAGGAAATTATGCTCAAGCCTTCTCTCAAATCTTTTAGTTCAAATTTATTTTGTTTTCATCCTTCTCTGTTTCTATCCATAACATTTCCTTGATCTTGTTCAGTCTATATAGGGGTAAAAGAACGAGGAATTGAAAGTAACAATTATTTTCCCCACTTACCTAGAGAAATATTACATTAAGATGTTTTGATAAACATCTTATTAAAAAATTCAGCATTATTTTTAAGAGAAAAAACATCTTCTCTCTTAGAATCAATATTATGTATTGATTCCAAGGCATAAGAGCAGCTAGGAAATGGGATTTTAGTGACTTGCCCAAGATCACACTACTAGGAACTATCTGAGGTAAAAAATTGAACTCAAGACCTAGACTTTGTGTAGATATGATTGTGTAGGTTATAGCTATTGATATATACTTTTTTGTATTTGAGAATAAAACATTTTAGAATTTAGCATTTTATTATCTAATCTCAAGGCCTGGCTCTCAATCCACTGAGCCATCTTAGATGCCTCTAAATTCAACATACTTCTACAGAGAATCCTGTGATAAATACACACCAAGTTAAATCTACACAATATACAATGCTGAGTCAAACTGGGTCATTTGTCATAAAAAGCTAGACTTTTTTCCTTTATGAATTTAGAAGATAGTGCAATGTTTTGGAGGCAAAGGGTCTCAGCATATTAGGTTTGTGACCTTGGACAAGTCTCTGAATTTCTCCAAGGCTCATTTTCCTTACCTGCAAAATGAAAGGCTTGGACCAATGATCTCTAATGCTGTTTGCAGTCTAAAAATTTGAATTTGTTTTTTCTTGTTTAAAATCAAACTCTTCCCTACATTTCCCCAGTGATATAGTATTTTTCTTTATCGATCATACTCACTGCTGTAGTGTGTTTTTCAGCCCTAGATGAATAGACTCCAGTATAACTAAAAATTAGAGATTATCCAAAACATATTAGATGTGCTGAGCTAGCATTCACTTAGGGCAGGATTGTTCACTTTTACCCTGTCTTTCCACAGTGATTTTCAGGACTCTCAGAAGATACAGAGATGATGTCTAAGCAGAACTATACGTAGGGCGGAGTAATCAGTGCTTTGCTCCAGCATGTCAGTCTATCTCTTTCCGAACCCCCAAATCCAAGCTTCCTGATCCTCTTCCAGAAATAGGCACAAGACTTCTGTCTTTCTCTTTAAGCCTGCATGCTGCCTAAATGCTATGCACTTTTTTTCCTCCCTAGAGAAACCTAATGCAATTGCAATCAAATGGATGCCACCTTTTGTTAATTACCCAATTTCCACCAAAAAGTGCCTGAACCATCACTAACTTCCTATCTTCCACACCCCACCCTCAATTTACTTCCTGCCTGGACTTTTTCTGCTCCCTCCTGGGCATTGATATAGGATAGTCCTCTCTCTCTCTCTCTTTTTTTTTTTACCTCTTTTCAAGAGTTAATGGGTGTAGTACTGAACCAAGGATTAAATTCTGGTTCTGGGGACCACTCACAAGGATCTGCCACCTCTCCCTTCATCTTCCTCTAGGTATTTCCTGGTATGTCTGTATCAGACCAGCTGGGTCTGTTTTTTGAAACCCACTAATGCCTCTCCTCATCCTTATTTCCTCCTTGGGTTATTGGTGGTGGTGGTGGGGAAACCAGCATCCCTTCATCCTATCAGAGAAAATTATCTAATCCCCCCATCTGCCTCTTCTTTAGAGATCACAGGACAAGGGAAATGTTTCTTTGAGTTTCCCTTTCCCATTCTCTTACAGATTTTTCAGAGATATTGGTAATTATCCTCTGCAAAATGACCTTTTCCTCGTTCCATCTTTGTTCTAGGCACTAGACTTCCTAGTATCAGTGCTGCCTTTAAAGTGATTTCTAATTCAAACAAAACATTGGACTAGTTCCAATTCCAAAATTAACTCCATATAGCCTTGAGCAAGTCCATTCATATCGAAAGCACCATAATTTATAGATCTTTTCTATTAAGAAGTAGGGTTCAGTGATAGCTAAGTCACATCCTAATTTGATGGTTATGATTTCTTTAAGAAGACTACTTTTTATACTACTTGCTTAGCTCACATTATTAGGAAATAGTTCCACTATTCAACATCTATTTGAAAAAAAAATCTCCTAGGATCAACCAGCATATTTTTTTCTTCCCTTTCCTTCTTCTTTAGAACCTAGAAATACTTCAACAAAGTTATCATATATCAAAGACAAATGTGAATCTTTGAACCACAACAGTGCAGTAGTTAGGAGATAAGCAAAGGTAGTGTATAATGAGCCCTGAAATTTAGATATTTTCTGCCTATTCTTTTATCTTTACCTTTTCACACTACTGTTTTTACATTCTATGTCATCCTCTGTGAACACTTCAAATCCAACTGTAGCTGATCATTTTGGAGGCAATTCTTAAGACTTGCCAGAATTTTTCATATCTTTTAATATCTTTGGAGGGACAAAATAATTTATCTCCTCCCCCCTTTTTATAAACTCAAAATCTCAGTTCTCAATAAACCTCAAGCTATATTCTTCTAAAGCAATGGTTCACAAACTTATTGATCTCGCAATCTCTTTACGTAATTAAAAATTAAATACCCACACTCAAACAACTTTAGTTTATGTAGGTTATATCTAGTGATAATTCACTATGTTAGAAAATAAAACATTTTAGGATTGTTATATAGTCTTGATCTCGCAGACCCTCTGAAAATAGCTTAGAAATTATTTTGACTCCTTGGACCACACTTTGAGAATCATTAATCAAGAACACACACTGGGAATATCCTGAATCCTATTTTCTGTGGATTTCTGTTATAAAATTATAGACGTAATCTATATTTTTGACATATTTTGATCAGCAAAGGGAAAAGAATAGAGAGAAAACAAGAATTTATGTAATGTAAATGAGGAAATGATGATCAAGAGAACAAAAACAAATTGAAAACTAGATAAATGCTATCTTAAGCCCCTGTTTAATTTAATAAGTAACTAAGTTTTTATCCTGGGACCTATGGAGCTATTTTTCTCTATTTGGGACTGACTTGAATAAGGAACAAACGGCAAACATAATCACACAAATGCCAATTTGCTCTTGCTAAGCATTTCTTTCCATAATTTTACTCCAATTTTTAATTTGCTCTAAGCATATATATATATATATTTTACCCTTAACTTCTCTGTATTGGCTCCTAGGTGGAAGAGTAGTGAGGGTGGGCAATGGGGGTCAAAAGACTTGCCCAGGGTCACAGAGCTGGGAAGTGTCTGAGACCAGGTTTGAACCTAGGACCTCCAGTCTCTAGGCCTGACTCTCAAACCACTGAGCTACCCAGCTGCCCCCAAGCATATTTATTTTTAATTTTTATTTTGAATATTTTCCCCTAGTTACATGTTTCATGTTCTTTCCCTCTCCCCAAAGCCCCCTAACCCCCTTAGCCGATACACAGTTCCACTGGGTTTTAAATGTATCATTGATCAAGACCTAATTCCATATTATTGATAGTTGGACTAGAGTTATCTCTTAGTATCTACATCCCCAATAATATCCCCATCAGCCCATGTGTTCCAGCAGTTGTTTTACTTCTGTGTTTCTCCTCCCACAGTTCTTCCTCTGAATGTGGCTAGTTTTCTTTCTCATAAGTCCCTCATTTAAGCATATTTTTAATTCCTTCAATTCATTTGATTCATGAAACATTTATTGATTATTCACAAAGTTCCAGGCAGTATTCTAGGTGCTGGTGATATAAAGACAAAAAGAATCAGCAATTCTTGCCCTTGAGTAGCTTATATTCTACTGATGGAAATGACACATTTAAAATATATACCAAGTACTCATTTCTTTAATTAAAAGTACAAACTGGAAAATACAGGTCCAAAATATAAGGACAAGAAAATATGAACAATAATTAAGATAAAAATGCTGAAATTTTCTAGCATGAGAATGGCCTGAATTTTGTCAGTTGTCAATCAGATTTGGAGGAATATCTTCTACCTGACTGGTAGCTTTCTAAGACTTCTGGTGATTTGGAGAGAGGACACAAGAAGGAAATCCTGAAAATAAAAAAAAAAAAGCACAAGGGCATGAGGTGAGAATGATAAAGAAAAACTTAAAAAGCAAGATCAGTTGTTGAGAACAAGGCTTAATTAAAAACACTTTTCCATCTCTAAGAAGCATGAAATGCATGTAGATGAAAGCTGGATGGCTTGTTTTATTAGTTGCCTAGCCAATCAATACCATTCTCTGAGCAACAACTGTATAAACATGTAGCCCTCCAGTCAAAGCTTTGTGGAGCCACCTGCACTCTGATCTAAACTGAACCGAAGTGACATTTCAAACATTCTCATGAGAAATTTCCGACTTTCTCAGAATGTAACATTCCAGATTGCCCATCAGATTACAGGAATATATTCAGAACAAGGACATTTTCTTATCTCAAAATTGGCAGCACATTTAAGTCACAGCTGGAATCATGTTCCCCCTCCTGATTTGAACATATATAGCTTCAGCCTGATGCTGGTAATATTTTCAAAGAACATTTTCAAAATTACATTTTGTGCCTTTTAATTATTATTATTACATGTGGTGGGTTAGCCAATATTTATTATTCAACTTTGGGGACTGCATTTTTCCCCTTCTTCAGATTTAATAGGAGCAGAGAGTTTTGTTATCTGGGTACCAAACTTCAAGGTAACATTCTCCACAATAAAAAGAAAGTCTTTTCTATATTCAGCAATGTCGCTATAATAAAATCATCTCCATTATTGTTTATTGTTTACATTTAATTTTTTTACATTTACATTACATTTAATTTTAATTTACAATAATGTAAGCAATTATTGTTTACATTTAATTTTTTTACATTTACGTAACATTTAATTTTAATTTACAATAATTTAAGCAATTATTGTTTACAATTAAATGTGAAAAGAGAAGATGCCTAAGTTATGAATTCAAAACTCAGTGTATGTCTCTAACTGTTGTATCCTCATTCATTTATCCAGTAAGTCTTTTATATGTGCCCAAGTACTTGACTGAATATGCAAAGACAATAACAAAATAAAGTCTGCCTTTAAAGAGTTTATATTCTGTTGGAATGAAGTGCAACATATATACAGAAAAGACAATTTGAAATATACATCAAGTAATTTTTGGATGGGAGAGGAATCTAGCACTTGGATAAATCGGAAGAGTGATGTGATACCCTCTGAGCTAAACCTTAAAGGAAGCTTGAGATTCTAAAATGTGGAGGTGAGAAAAGAATACATTCTAGGAGCTCAGGAGTGGGAAGTCTGGACAAAACTACAGAGATAAGAGATGTCATGTATGAGAAACATCAAGGAAATCATTTGTCTGGACTGTACAGTACATAAATGAGAAATACATAAATAAGCAGAAAATGTAGCCTGGAGGCAGAGGGCTTTAAATGCCAAACAGAAGGGGGATTTTTTTTTTAATCCTAGAAGCAATTGGGGGAACCATTTGATTCAAGTTGGTTGAAGACTGGGGGGGAAATACTCATCAGATACAGCAGTTAAAAGGTCAATTATTCTGAGAATACTTTTAATTGAGCATTGCAGTCAGAAGTCTGATTGTATGGGATTGCCGTATGAATGAGAGGAAAGGAAGCATAGCCAAGGAATACAGATGACATTTTTCAAGAGTTTGGCTGTAAATTAGAGGAGAGGTTGATACAGTGACTTGAGGACCATGGAATTGATAGGGTTACATGTTCCCTAGATCAATGTGGAAAATAAAATTATAGAAGTATCTTAAGGGATTAGAGAATAAAGGATGTTGATATAAAATAGAGTTTTTATTGAGAAGCAGTGTAGCACTTTAGAAAGCTCCTTTCAGAATCTGAATTGCCTCAGTTCTTGCCCCCAATACCTACTGGCTACGTGACCCTGGGTAAGCCACAGTGTCTTGGATAATATTCTAAGATTCTAGTTTTCTGAGAAAACCCATGATCCCCTTTTTAGCTCTAAAATCTACAGTCCTATATTTCTAAACTTTATCTTTAAATTTATCTTTGTTGCTTTAGGAATTTCATTACTTAGAACTCTTATAATGAAGACATAACAAATTGATAGCTAGATCCAGATTAATGTGAATTAAAATTGAATTGGATCCACTAGCCAGAGTTTGCAAAATTATAACTTTGAAGAGCATGAATTTGAACACCTGTGACCACTTCATGAGACCCCCAATTTGTACTAATTGAGACACTACAGTCCAGTCTAATTGAGAGCTACAGTCCAAATAAAGACAGAAATATTGTTATAAAAGAGTTAATCATTCTGGAAAGCAATTTGGAACCAAAGGACCATGAAACTGCATTCCTTTTGACCCATCAATACCACTATTAGGTCTGTATATCAAAGAGATCAAAGATACAGGAAAAGGATGTACTTTCACAAGAAAATACTATTGCATCAGAAGAAATTATGAACAAGATTATGTGTAAAAAACTCTGGAATAAGATATAAAGTGATGCAAAGTGAAGTGAGCAGAACCAGGAGAACACTGTACACAGTAATAGCAATAAAATATGATGATCAATAGTCAATGCCTTCACTATTATCAGCAATGAAAGAATCCAGGACAATTCCATGAAGAAAAAGACGATCTATAGAAGGAACTTACAAAGTCTGAATGTAGATTGAAGAATGCCATTCTTCACTTTATTTCCTTCATAAGTTTTTCCCTAGAGTAAATATGTGTTTTCTTTAACAATATGCCGAATATGGAAATATGTATTGTATAATAGCACACGTACAACCTATATCATATTATTTATTGTCTTGGGAAGAGAGGAGGAGTGGGAGGGAGGGGGCGAATATGGATTGCAAAACATTAGAAAATGATTACTTAAAATTATACCAATATGAAATCTAGGGAAATATTGAAGTAAAATAAAAATTTAAGATGTCAAGAATAATTCATTTAGAATCATTAAATTAGGATCATTCACTAGAAATACATGTAAAACATTTTAAACAGTTTATTAAAACGCAAATAATGCAAACACATGTAGATAGTTGTGTTAAAATCCAGGATTCCTGAGCATAAAAATGGCAGAAAAGGTAACTGAACTTTATAATACATGAATATATTTCAAACCTCTCGTGGACCTATATACAACAAATAGATCCAAGAAACAGAAAGTCTATGTATATATATATATATATATATATACATATATATATATATATATATATGAGTTATTTTGGTAATGGCTGAACAAGTTGTGGTATGTAAAAATAACGAATACTATGACCCTGTAAATAATGATGAAAAATATAGGTTCTGAGAAATCAGAGATTTTCATGAACTTATCAGAGTAAAATAAATGTAACCAGGAGAACAATGCATTCCATAAGAATATTGTAAAGACCAAGAAGCTTTGAAAAAAACTTAAGAAATCTGACCAATGAAGTAAGTAACAATGGTTTCACAGGTCCAATGATTTATGCTATTTGCCTTCTGAGAAAGATGATGGATTCAAGAGGAAGAAAGAAGCTAGATTTTTGGACATTTATGAATGAAGAATTTGTTTTGAGACTGCACATTTTTAATGAATATTTTTTTAAATTGGATATTAATGGAAAGAATAAATAATACTTGTTAACAGAAAAAGAAAAAATACTACAGTGATACCTCTACAAATGAAGAGAATAAAAGCCAATAAAAACTTGGATTTTAGAAACTTCACAAGAAAACAAGAAAACACATACACAGAGGTGTGTGTGTGTGTGTGTGTGTGTGTGTGTGTGTGTGTGTTTCAGTTTTGTCAGAAAAGGGGAGGACTTACAGAATCAAAATGCCATTAGATATAACACTGATTTAAAATTTTTTAAACTTTAGTGATGAGCAGAAAATATTCATCTGGAAAAAGGCAGGAGGGTAGCAATTAGAAATTGAGAAGAAAGAGATCATCCTTATACTTAGGTAACACAAGGATTATAGATCTAGTAATGAAAAGGACCTCAAAGGCCATCTAATCTAATCCCTATCTGTCACTGATGAGGAAATTGAGGCTATGAGGAGTTAAGGAACTTACTGATGGTCATAAAGGTAGTAAATAATAAGAGTTCCCCTGTTTTCTAATTCAATGCATTTTTCTGCTGTGCCACACGAAGATGAGGTGGAGGAACTTGTTCAAAAAAACAAAGGAATCTTGACTAGAATGGGAAGACCTCATTTCAAAACCTAGAAATAATCCAGAAAAATGGGATAAATACTTCTACCTCGCCAACAGCTATAGTGAGCTCATTCCCCAGGTTATTTCCCACATTTGGAGTGGGAAAGTCTGAGGATCATTCCTTTTCATTCCTAAAAGGATGAAATAAAATTTACTTTCCAAGCTTCATCTTACAAGTAAATGCAGCATGATTACTTTAGGGACCCTTTGACAATTCTCCTCCCTTCTACAAATCTCTTCACCTGCTTCTTGGTGCCTGGAATTCCTTTAACAGGGGAAAATGCTTGATGTTCCATGATTAGAGATAAAAAGCTCGAAATGCCAGTGACTGTTTGAGGCAAGTCTTTGATTGAAACTCAAGCACAATAAAATGTAATCAGGCAGCATAAATGACTGTTCTAAGAGCTTTTCCCATTTTAATGGGTGAGGAGATTTAAAAGCAAAAAGGCGGCATGTGCCCAAGCATGGAATATCTCCTAAAGGTCAAAAAAAGGCACAAAATAGAATGCTAAAGAAGTCAAAGATAAATTTTGCTATATACCAAAGTTCTGCCATGTTTATCTTCAGTTGTATACAGGCAAATGGAACATGTTCATAGAAAGATGTTTTATCTCCAGGTCAGTGGCTTAGTGGCAGTAATGTATATTTATATATTTGTTTATCTATTGATCTATATCTCTATCTAATTTATTATTAATATTTATACATTCATTTACTTATTTATTAATCTATTTGTCTCTGTCTCTCATCCAAGTTCATGAACCCTAAAAATCTATCCATGGAGTCCTTTAAGGTAAAAACCCTTGCTTTAATGTAAAAAACAAATGTATATTCATTTAATTGTCCTCTTTTTTGTGTGTGGCCTGGACATTTTCCAAATTGGCTAATTCTGTTCCAACGTCATTGTCCATAAAAACAAAACAAAACATAACTTCCTTGGGAATTACGGTTAGAAAACTTAACCCTCCACAACATTCCCTTATTTTAGGAACCCCCCTATACTCCATGGGTGACAAGAGCAATGGATGAGTCCAGATTTTTGTGATTTGACTTTTCTACACAGGTATGTGAAATCATAATCTATTCTCCATTTTTGCTGATGATTTATTAGGTTAGGTTTTCCAGATAGAGCAGATAGGATTATTTTTGTGAACCTCTGTCTAAATCAGAAACAAGATAATTAGAAATGTCCAGGAATACTTTACATCTTATTGCTCTTGGGCTAAGTGAATGGGATGCTCTATGTTGCCACATGAAGCACAAAATTTCCTTTTTATTAATATTTGGTGATGATTCTCAACAATAGTATAACTGTAAAGGTCATAACAACATAGCTAAGTGTGTAGTATATAGAGAGATGGTATTGAGATTTGGATAATCTGAGTTTAAATACTGCCTCAGAAACTTAATTGCTCTGATGCTGGACAATCAATAAATTTCTCTCACTCTCAGGTTTCTTATGTATAAAATGGGGAAAATAATGGAAAATTATATACTTTTTATAAAGATCAAATGAGCTAATTCCTTATGTATATTTAAACACTATATAGATGCTATTATTTTTGTTAATAAAAACAATAATATCTATGTTTATTATCATCCACATCCCTTTTAAAAATAGGAAAGAGTTGAATGTCTGGGGTCTAAAACCAAAACAGGACAAGATGAAAGGAAATTAGGCAGTGAATCTGCCAGCTGCCAGAAATGAAGTCCTGTCTGTCTTGAATTTCTTTTCCCTTTGTAGAAAGAAATTTGTTTGTAGGTAAAATATATTCTCTGCTGAGTTGTGTTTGTATTCTTTGGGCCTGATGGTATGGAAAACATTAGGAAAGGGAAAAGGCTGAATTGTCCTTCATATTGTCCAGTCCAGCTGTATTTTGATTTTTTTATATTTTGAATACTTGAAACATTAAGATGTTGATTTGTGTTTTCAAAGTTTTGAGAACTCCTTTCAGTATTTTAGATCACAAAGCATCAGTCCCTCCCCCTCATGTAATAGTTATTTACTCTCCATTCAGTATTCCACAAAAGGTCTACTCATTATGGATGGACTTTCCTTATAAAATTTCATAGATACCAATGGAGTATACAAGCTACTCACCAGTTATCTGCTGAACATACTAAATGATCAGCCCATCTTCTTCCAGTCACATTCTCTTTGCTTAATTTTTTGCACAGTTCTTTATTGATAATCATTTTAAGTATTAATAGTGTACTGGCCAATGTTTAACAACTGGATCGCTTAAAAAAACAAAATAAAGACAACTCGATAAATTTTAAAATGTAATGTACATTATGAACATTTGTAATAATTTTCTTAAATCAATCAAGAAATGATTAATGAGGGGCACATTTAGGAGGCTTAGTGAACTGAGAGCCAGGTCTAAGGATGAGAAGACCTGGGTTCAAATTTGGTCTAAGATACTTCCTGTGTGACTCTGGGTAAATCACAACCCATATTGCTTACCCCTTACCACTTTTTTTGGCCTTGGAAATAATACAGGTATTTTTTTAAAGAAACAATACAACTTGGCTTTGTAGCATATGCTGATTTATGTGATTTGGAGGATCTCACTGAAGATGTAAAAATTGACTCTGGTTGAGCCAGAAATTTTCCCCCCTCTTTCAACTTACTCATCCCTACTTACCTATATTCATCATCATCATCATCATCATCATCATCATTTTCCTCCTCATTATCATCATTTTACTGACTTTATAGGATTTAAACTTTACAAAATATTATTTATATATTTTTTAAAAATTCATAGATACCATGTATATACATATACATATATAATTGCCTTCATTTTATAAGTAGAAAAACCAGCCTCAGAGAAGAGAAATTAATTACCTTTTGGCCCTGTAAGATTTTAAATTAATATTCAATGCCTCCAAAGTATGATATTTATGAGGATTTATTGAAAGCACAGGGAAAGAGTACCAACTCATCCTTTACCATGCTGCCTCCTCTCCACCAAAACCCTGTGACCACACCAAAAACACACTTAATCATCCTGCCCATGAAAACCAATGACCAATAGGAAAAGGCCTAAGGAATTATGGGTATGGTGAAAGGGAGTTTGGGTAATGTAGTTTAAAAAGGTACAAGGTCTTTTCAACTTTACATTCCCCCCTGTGATCCTTTGGGAAACCAGTCTCCCCAATGGATCATGAAAACATAATGAAATTAAAGTTTACAATAATTCAGAGATAAAAGGGAAATAAAAGGGAGAAAGAACAAAATCAATATTTGGTGCATTGACAAAAGCCATTTAGGGGGCAGTCCCCTTTCTGGCATAAAAGTATCCATTCAAATTAAATACATTCAACCCCCCAAAATTCAAATTAGCCATGTCTCAAAATTCACTCTGGATCTTCTGGTGCAGTGTGTGGTCTATGCAGGCATTTTCATGGTGCCTTCCGGGTTCTGGGAGGTAGTCTTCTGTTCTAAATTAGGATCAAATTCAAGTCCTCTCCATAAAAACCCCCGTGACCACACCAAAAACACACCTAACCATCCTGCCCGCAAAAACCAGTGACCAATAGGAAAAGGCCTAAGGAATTATGGGTATGGTGAAAGGGAGTTTGGGTAATGTAGTTTAAAGGGGTACAATGTCTTTTCAACTTTACATCCCATAGTTATTAAATGTCATATTCAAGTCTATCCTTATTCTATGTATAGCCTCCTTTTTGCCATTATCATATAAGCATCTTGTGGGTAATGATTATCTCACTTTTGAATTTTCATTCCAAACCCTATTGGCTAACACAGTACTTGTTTAAATTTTTTTTAAATAATGCATGTATGATTTCTTTTATATAGAGAACTTCAAGTTCTCTGACTTGAACTATATGGCTATATGACTGAACAAGAAGTTCAAGTCATATAGCCATTCTGTGTCAAAGATAGAACTTGAACCTACCCCAGAGACTAGCTCTTTACCCATTATTCCATTTTTTTTCTTGCTGGTAAATAGTAGGTTCTTAATAACTACTTATTGATTATTAATTATTGGTCCTTAGAATGGCCAGCATTTAAAAATTATAATAATTTTTTTCAATTAAATGTACATTTAAAAAATTGAGTTCCAAATTCTTTCTCTCCTTTTCACCTTCACCTCCACTTTCTCATTCTCTATCCTCCCTGAGAAGGGACGAAATCTGATATAGGTTTTACAAATGCAATCATGTAAAATATTTTTTCCATATTGGTCATTTTGAGGAAGAGACCTCAAACTAAAAAAGGAGAAAAATAAGGAAATTAAAAATAGAATTTTTTGTCTTCATTCAGACTCTGTCAGTTCTTTCTCTGAAAAGGCAGATAGCATTTTTCATCACAAGTTTCTGAGATTGAATTAGATCATTTTAGTACTGAGAATAACTAGGCAATTCATAGCTTTTCATAAAAATATTGTTTTTACTGTACACAGTATTCTTCTGGTTCTTGTCATTTCACTTTGCATCAATTTGTGTAAGTTTTTCCATGATTTTTTTTCCAAGATCACCCCACCCATCATTTCTTATATCACAATAGTATTCTGTTACAATCATGTACTATAACTTGTTCAGCCATTCTCCAATTGATGGACAACCCCTCAATTTTCAATTCTTTACCATCATGAAAGGAACTGAAATAACATTTTTGTACAAATAGAACCCTTCTTCCTTGTTTTTCTATCCCTTTGGGATATAGACCTCTTAGTTGTATTGCTGGATCAAAGGATTTGCAGTTTTAGAGCCCTTTGGGCATAATTCCAAATTGAATACCAGACATTTATGTGGCTCTTTAAAGTTTTACAAAGCACCTTAACTACATAATTTCTTTTGATACTCACAATAAACCTTTGGTAAATAAATAAGAATTTGAATAAGGATAGATTTTTTTCTTAAATACTAAACAGCTAACCAACTTTGAAGAAACAAATAGGGAAAAATGAACAAAAGGAAAGTGAACTCTAAAGATTCCTCACTATCTAGTACTCAACAGCTGCCTGGCAAATCGTTTAAAATCAAAAGATACAGCAAATGGCCCTACTCAAGTTCTTTAAAGGTGGATAGATAACTGGAGATCGTAGCTTAGTATGCTCAAAAGGGAAATTCTTTAGCATATCACCACCTTTTCTGATTTATTGAAAAGTCTTGGTCAAAACAAAAAAATTAGAGTAAATGGTGAAATAAGTATAAATGACTGAGAATGCAAAATCCTACACAGCCCCAGGAATTTAACACCCTGTTTGATTCTAATAACACCTTTATTAACCCAGTCTGTTGATCATTTTTCTATGAATGGAAACTTTTAATACTATATTGAGATTTGCTATAGTCTCTATGTCCCTTCAAGGAAATGGGTGGGTGTGGGGAGAGATGGTAGAAATAAAATCACTATAATTGTTGCTCCAAAATATGATAGAAAGTAATAATTTGCCATGCTTTGCCAAGTGATGTAGTAATTTCCCCAGTATTGCCAAATCAGTTCACATTATGGGGACTAGGCTATTTGCTAAATATTTTTCAGATATCACTCAAAGAAGAAAAACAATAAAGCTCAAGGAATCAATTTTATTTTGTAATCTAGAAGCATTCACTTTCTACCCAAAGAAGTATCAAGTCAAAAGTCATACTATATTTCACATACCGTCAGTAGTATTTCATCATCTGGTTATGTAACTAGCAGGTGTTGAATGGCCCCTTGATCCAGGACACTGATATGGGATGAGTGGAAGGAGATATTTCTCCTAGTCAACTCCTAGGTGTTTTTTGTTGTCATGATACTTTTTGGTGGATTCTGTCTTCTCTTCAACTATGACACTGGAATAGGAGAATATTGAAAGTAAGATCTCTTTCCCCTTTCTCTGGCTTCTTTATAACCCCTTTCCCTATCCGCCTTATTGATACTGTTTTCATTAGACATTTATTAAGTATTTAAGTTCATCATGTTGGTAAAATGGAAAGAGAGATAGACCTGGAGTCAGGAAGACCTGAGCTGAAATCTGGCCTCAAATATTTTCTGGTGGTATGGCCCTGGACAAGTCATTTAACCTTGTTTGCCTCAGTTTCCTCAGCCATAAAATGAACTGGAGAAGGAAATGTCAAACCACTCTACTATCTTTGCTAAGAAAATACCAAATGGGGTCATGAAGAGTCAGACAAAACTGAAAAACAACTGAACAGCAATAATAGCATCTACAACCCAGGCTTATTGTGAGGATCAAATGTGGTAATATTTGTAATGTACTGCTTTAGCCTAGCGTTTGGCATGGAGTAGGTGAATAATAACATTTTTTTCTTTTCTTTCTTCCTTACTATGAATCACTTCTCTGTGCTAAATATTGGGAATATGAAACACCAAAAAAAAAAAAGAAAAGCAAAATATTGGTCTCCTTCTTCAGTAAGTATACATTCTAAAGGGGGAGACAGCATGTAAATAATTCAGTGCATACCAGATATATAAGGCATTGATGGGAGTAATCTGAAAGGGGAAGACAGCTTGGGAATAGGGGGAAGGTTGGAGAATGTCAACAAAGAAAGGCTAATTTTGCCTTGAGGTGAAAATATGAGAGTTTTGACTCTGGTCCCACTTTCCAATGCGTGTTCACTCTCTGATGAATATTCAGATGTATCTCATCCATGTGAGTTACAAAGACAGGTGATTAAACACACCGACTGGATGCTCATCTGTATATATGAAGGAGAGTGGGTGCTTCCCTTCATTCTCAATGGAATTTAAAAAAAATTCTGCTGGGGCTGGCATCAGCTTTTTGATTGTCAGGCATCATCATTTTAAAGAAGAATCCAAGGAGAAAAAGTAAGATTTTTTCACAAAATCTATTTCTAAAGATTCTGCTGCCAAGATGAGATTCTCTAGTGCAGTGGTGTCTAATTCAGATATAGAAAGAGTCACTAAACCGTACATAAGATTCCTTTTGGAATGCATATTAACTTATAAAACCACATAATAAATTAGCTTCTATTTTATACTATTTTAATTTATTTTGTTCTTTATTCCCCAAGTACATTTTAATCTGGTTTAGGCAATTCTGGAGAGTGTTATGGACCTCCTGCTGTTTGACACCTTTGCTCCAGAGGAATGAAGACCTTATACTGTCCCATCTTATACTGCAGTAATGGGGTAAATAAAGACATCTCTTTCTTTTTGTCATCTAGACTACTGAGTTTTATGTATTTTATTTAAACATAAGTAAATAGCAGTTTATTGTGTCCCTAGTAGTAGGGCACACATGATTCTTTGCTCCTTGTTTTGTGGATTGCCATTAAGAATAAAATTATCTGGAAACTGTATCTTAATTTATAAATATATTGTAAATAATAAAAAGTGGTCCAGAGAAAGAAAAAAGCCTTTAGTCACATGTGGCTGACCATTCCTTTAGCAGGACTCATCCAACAGTCAAGACAAAAATCCAAGACCCTGAAGCCTGCACCTTCCTATATACACCTTCCTCCTTCAGATTTCAGAAAAAAAAGTCTTTCCTTCCTCTGGGGACTCATTTTTTAAAAAATTTCTCTTTCCCAAACCCCTCCAATTGGAGAACTCCAACCCCACAGCAGTTTTCTTTTCCTCTTGTGATTGCATTAATATTGGGAAATCCCTTTGAGGAAAATCTCTCTACCACTGCAAATCAGCACTGTTTTACAGTTTATAATTTGAGGAGGTAAGTTGCCCAGTTTGTCCAATGTCATGGTAGTCAACATATTGGAAAGATCTGAAACCCAGTTTTCCTGACTGAAGCGACGTCTTCAACTATTTCTGTTTTCCAAGTGGCATATACAGATTAAATTGGAAGACTGACACTTTAAACATAATTATAAATGTTTGCATATCCAGAAATCCCCACAGTACTATACAACTTGATATATTCATTCAGTTTTCTCTTCTTTGCTAGGCTGGCCGTTTTGTCTGGCCAGATGTCATCTGCAGACTATCCTTGAAACATCAGTGATATCATAAACTGGAAGAACATAAGCTTTATGAGGGAAGGAACTGTTGAAATTTTATATTTTAAACCTCGAGGGGTATAATAAATGTCTGTTGAATTGATCTGAACTGAAGATTAGTGAACACTTTTAGAGATATTTAATCTCACTGAGCCTGCAGAGTATGCCTCAGTGTTCCTAAAATGATTTCTGGATGTTTACACTGCAGGAAAGTTGCAGCAACAGAGAGGATTACTGGAGTAAGGTATTTACGGTTGGCTAGCCTTAAGACGAAAATGAAATGAAAAAATTTCCATTTTCTTCCCCCCCAAATTACATTTTATTCTTACACACACTTACACATACAAACATACAAATACATGAAAGAGCAGTGATGTGGAATGGAATGGGTATAATTTTGAAAACAAAATCCTTGACTGACTTCAAAGGCAAAAGAGTACTAAAAACCCATCAACAACCTAGCAAGTGCACAGATCTGTGTGAAAGGCAAGGCAATAACAGTTTTCATTCAGCCTATTCAGCATGATGTACATTCTTTGTATCTTGGCATAATTATTCCAAAACATAAACCTACTATCTTCTAAGGATCATTAGTATCTTTTTTTTTTCTTTTTATACCCTTATTGCTTCCAAGGTAGATGAGTGGTACGGGCTAGGACACTGGGGGTTAAATCATTTGTCCAGGGATACACAGCTAATCAATATTTTCTTCAGTTCCTTATATTTTGATGACAATTAAAATATTAAAGTATATCATATTTTATATTATTTTATTTTTAAAAAAATCTTGTTGGCCACTTACCATTTTATTATATGCAACTCATTGTATATTACATAATATACGGGTGACAATTGCTTTCCATGGCCAAATAAATGCCTTACTAACCTACAAGATATTTTTTAAAAATGTAATTGATGATTATTTTAAAATACAATTAATTGCCCTTTAGAAGTACACCATTTAGTGAGACATACTTTAGAGATATTTCATTTCCAAAATCACATACAGCAAAAGGGATTTCCATATCTAAAGCTAGGTGTTACTCTGGAGAAAAGGCAGAGTTCTCGATTAATGGTATATTTCATTTGACTTTACCCATTCCTTCAGCTGGTTAGTGTCCTCCCTAGGTCTGCAGTTTTGCATTTCAGTAGGCATGTACAAAAATACTACTAGTGTTGCTGGGGGCAGGCAAATAGCTTTAAGCTACACATACGCAAATAGTCACCAGGGTGAATAAGCTATAATTATATTGGAGTGCATCCAAGAAATCAGCTATTCTGTTTTTACTTTCTGCTTCTTTGAATTTATGCACCCATTAAGCAAACATACTGTAAATTGATTTTAATACTAAGACTGTTGACCTTGGTGCTGTGGTTTATTGACTATTTTTTTTCTATGATTGCTTTTACATGGTAGAAATGAAAAAAAAATTCAAGGCAAACATTTATAGCAGGAAATCTCCAACTGTAATTTAACTGTCTTCGTGTCTTCTGAATGGAAGCTTTCAAATTTCATTAGTCAAAGAGAGTACGGGCTTAATATAGTCAGGGGGAAACCGGTCAACTTAAAGAACTGCTAGTTGCAGAGAGTGATTAAAATTTGGACCTTCTAGAATGTTTCTTAGAGCTCGTGGCGGTCATAGGAATTTAAGTAGATATATTTGCAGAATGCAGAACAGTGACAAGGTGAAACAATGTGGATAGCTCTAATTAGATGATTGAATTTTTGTCTTATTATAAGTATACATAATGTCTAAAGTCCTAATTAAATTTATCACTGATTTCCTCTACCTCAATCTAACTAGAAGGAACAGAAATCTAATAGCATGAGAAGTAAGATCATTTGAAATCAAAAGGAAGGTAAAATAACGAAGGCAAATTTACTACATAATTACATTCAATTCTGTGAGTTAATGGCTGATATTCTTGGCTCTATGTATACTAAATAAATTAATATTAATCCCTTTTATTCTTCGTACTCTGAAATTAAGGACAAAGAGTTTATGAGCCTGGGATCATAGCTAGGAGAAAGTTGGCTTGATCTCCACTGTGGTTGAGTCATTTCAGTCATGTCTGTCTCATCATGACTCCATTTAGGTTTTTCTTGGCAAAGATACTGGAATGATTGGCCATTTCCTTTTCCAGCTCATTCTGCAGATAAGGAACTGAGCTAAACAGGGTTATGTGTCTTGCCTAGAGTCACACCACTAGTCAATGACTTTATTAGGGTATATTAAGAGTATCCTAAATGTTCATTAAAGGTATTGTAGCAGGCTTTGCTCTCTCATAAGCTAAAAATTAATTGGAAAGGCAGCTTGTAATGATCTATTCTCACACATGTCCCAATGACTACATTCAGACCAACACAATGACATGACAAATAATCAGTCAACAAAGGGGAGAGGTGAGAGAACTGCCAAGGAGACAAGAGGTTGTGGTGCTCATTATATGAAATTATATGAGATCTCATATATAAGAAATGCCAGTCTACTCTCTAGGCTATCAGGAAGAGTGCAATATTCCTTTAAAAAGTGTTTTAAAGAGGAAATAAAGGTCAAAAACAGTTGAAAAGGCAGCGAAGACACTGAGTATCATGAAGTTGAAGGGTGGAAGAATGTCATCTAAAGAAGGGAAGAAAGGACATACTTCTGCCTAAGTAAGAAGCAGGAGTTACTTTTTTGTTGTAGTTTTTTAATAGAACAGGGTCTAGACTACCCCAGGTGAAAGTAGCTTTTTTTTGTTGTTTTAAGGAAAAATGATAGGGATACACAGGTGCCCTTAAGGGAGCATTAATGGTCAACCAATAATGAAAGAAAGAATCAGTAGGATCTGTGAACCTAATATTTTCAGGGAAGTCCAGGAGGAAAAGGAAGTTCTCAGAAATAAAATTCTGAAGATGTTTTAAAAAATGATTAAAACGAAGAGGAAAAATGAAATGATGAGATTACTATAGAGAAAGATGAGAGAACTCATTGACCAAGCCATATTTTATTTAAAGCAAGGGATGTATATATGTGTGTGTGTATTTTATGAATTTACATATACACATATTTGAAGAGATGTGGACTAGATTCAGAATATTAAGCCAAACTCGAAATGAATTCAAAGACTGAAGAAGAATGAGTCAATGTCACCTAGGAGAAATATCTAGGAGATGTCTTTGTCTTATGTTTTTTGAAATTTTTAATCAGTGGTTTGGAAGATATATTTTGGAGAAAGTAATTATAGGAAGGAAGGAAGAAAAGAATTGGGGAAAAAAGAAATAACAGAAAGGAGGAACAATGAAAAGAAGGAAGACAGCCTGGCATTTAGATA
Source organism: Gracilinanus agilis (assembly GCF_016433145.1). Lineage (NCBI taxonomy): Eukaryota > Metazoa > Chordata > Mammalia > Didelphimorphia > Didelphidae > Gracilinanus > Gracilinanus agilis. The sequence goes on from NC_058132.1 coordinate 634,010,145, forward strand.
TCTAGCATGGTTTGGGAAAATGTTCAGAAAAATAAATGGAACCATACTTCTTTCCCCAAAACTATCATGCTCTTGATGAACTTAAATAACATAAGCTTCTAAAATGACCATGTCTCAAAATATTTCTGACTGCTGTGTTCTGTTATAGCCCAGTTTTTTTCATTTACACTGCTGTCCAAACTCATTTAATTTTGAGAAGTTGATTTAAAAAATAGTGCATGTAGCACCTTTAAAATTATATATACAGTGTTTGTTTATGTATATAAACATAAGTTGTATATATGCATATATACAATACTTTATATAAACATACACCTATACCTAAGACTCATATCTACAAAATGTTTGTAAGTTTGATCTAAAAGAAATTAGTAGTCTCCCACAAAACCCCAACAATAACAGAAAACTCTTTATTTCCACAAGAATTAGGATGTAAGCCCAAAAAAGTCTTTTTTTGGGGGGCTCATTAATATCTTGAAAATACTGAAACCTAAAACCAGGAAATGGATTGAAATAGAAAAAAATACTTACGTGTATTATAAATAGAGTGTTTTCATAACAATACATATTCCTTTTCAAGATTAATTCAAATGAGAACAAATCTGCCCCCTTTTAAAAATCAAATCAATTAGATTTAACATATTAACTTGGGAAGATATTGGTGCAAATTGATGAGGTTCATTAGGCTTAGGAAATTAAGTCATGGAAATTTGTGCTTCCTAGTAATAGATTTAAGCAGTAATATTTAGCCGTCGATCACAGCTGTGCATATTTGTCATATACATAGGTATTAGAGAGCAAAACACACCACCAGATTGAATTTTTGCTTTGTAGAGGTTCTTAATGATTATAATTTCTGACAGCAGAAAGCTGATAGAATACTGGTCTTCAAATTAGAAGGATGTGGGTTCAAATCTTGCCTTAGATATTTACTAGCTATATGACCATACTTATATCACCTAACCTCTCTTTACCTCTATTAGAATGTAAAATGATAGAATAAAGGCTCAGTGATCTCTAGAATCTTTTTGGACTCCAAACTGGAGATTCTATAAAGTTATATATTTTTTAAAATTATATGATATATTAACATTCTACATAGACTTAATTTAAAAAGATGTTAAAATTTCCTGGTTACAATAGAAAGAATACTAGTTTTAGAATTAGAAGATATAGGTTTGAATCCCAGATCTATTACTGAATATTTGCATGACCTTATGGCTAATGTCCTTATCTATAAAAATTAAATTAAAAAGGTGATAAAATAGGTATACATGAGAAATATATTTTAAGATTTGTCTAGCTCCGAATCTGTCTTGTTATATACTATTTGTTTGTAATGAGGAAAGATTTTTATTTGGGAGGCACAGAGTTACAGAGGAGTAATGATAGTTGTGTTAAAAAAAGGAAATATCGGTTAAGATGGCGGCAGAGTAAGAAGCAGCTCTAAACCTCTCCTGACCGAAACATACAAAACTCCTCAAGGGGACATAAAAACAAGTCCAGACGAACGGAGGAACCCCACAACAGGGCACAGCGTGGAAGGTACGTGGAATCGAGACATTTCCAAGCTAAAAAGGGCTCTCACTCAAGCGCGAGCTGAGCAACCGCCCCACCCCCACCCCCTCCACACTCACCTATAGCTCTGAACCCAGCTAAAAAGAAATAGAGCAAGTTTGGGGCATCCATCGAGTCATCAGCAGCTCCGGGACCTGTTCCTGAGAGCAGCAAGACTTAGGACCCCATTAAGTCAAGAACGCACGCGAAATCTGAGCGCGCGCGCTCGGGAGCGGACGCTGGGAGCGGAGCGCTAGCTGAGCAGAGACGTGGGTGCCAGCTGAGCAGAGGCGTGGGTGCTGGCTGAGCAGAGGCAAACACAACCAGGAACTAAAGCCTAAGTGGGGAACCAGTGCAGACAGGTATACGACTGTGGAAGTAGCTCCCTGAGACTTGTAAAGAAACCTCCTGCAGAGGTTCAAGCAAGGGAATCCACCAGGGGGCTTGACCTTGGAAAAAACTAGAACTCAGTCCTCAGGAGCCAATAGATCTCAGACAGACACTGAGAGCGAGGATAAACCTGAGAAGCTGCTGGGCCAATGATGGCTAACCAGTTACAGGAAATTCAGAAGAGAAAGAATAATAACAAAAAAAAGAAGTCTTTAACACTCGACAGCTTCTACACAGAGAAAATCCAGACAACCGAGCAAACAGAGGAGGAGAACAAACAACCATCCAGACCCTCCCCAAATAAGGAAAACTCCTCACAA
>NC_058132.1:634017245-634052598 GCF_016433145.1 Gracilinanus agilis
TCTGAGGGAACATACTATGAAAAAGGTTATTCAGTGAAGAATTAACTGGAGTGTTCTAGTAATATTTTTTAAAAGACTGCTCACCTGGGATTTCGAGTCCTGACTTTCTCTCTCTCTCTCTCTCTCTCTCTCTCTCTCTCTCTCTCTATATATATATATATATATATATATATATATATATATATATAGTCTCAAGACCATTCAACTCAATAAGCTCCCACATGTTTAGTTTTCAAAAACCTCTCTTTTAGAAATTACCTTTTCTTATGGTATTAAGAAAACATCTATCTAAAAATACTGACTTTGAACATCAATGCAACTGCCTAAACTTGCTTAGTATCTATTAGATTTACATTAATTTCTATATATAAAAAATGGCAATTTTTGATAGCTAACTTGAATGTCCTCATTAGAATTTGTTCTAATTTGTTCTGACAGTTGATTTTCCCTTTGTTTTTCCTCTTCTATAGAAATAGTAAGTATAGAGTCTCTCTGGTTTCATTTTTCCTCAATTTTCATAATTTAATTTTAATCTTTTCCAGGTTTCTTTGTATAAACTGAACTATTAAGATTTTTCTTTTTCATATTGATAGGAACAGTGTTAATATAGAGCTGTGAGAAAGCTCACCAGTTGTAGTATAGTTCTGCATCACAAATAGGCAACTATTGTTCATAGATGTGTAGAGTATATAAATAGACAACTAACTCAATATCTGTGAGTTGGATAGAGAGGCAAGATCCATAGTTGAGTTGGCCACATCTGTCCAATAAGAGAGTGTCAAAGGCATTATATAAGTCAGTAATTCTCAAAACATTTCCCCCTTTTTCATCCCCAGGTCTGGACTATGATATTCTTCCACATGATATCATATAGAAACTTCCATTCCCAAGGAAAAACTACAACTTGCTGTTATTTGTTATTGTAGGATCCTCACAACTTGATGGTGATCCTCAGCTCTATAGCTTTTGTCTTATTCTAGAAACTGGAACAGATCTTAAAATTTTAAGGGAATATAGAGGTCAGGAAGCAGAAGAGACTAATCCCATTTTTATATAGAGTGATAGGAATAAGTTCCAAAATATGGATATAATTCTTTAGATTCAATAAATTATAAATGTGGTATATTGCCTTAGAATTAGCTAGGTGGCAGAGTAGATAGAGAGTAGCATACCCAAGAAGAATTGAGTTCAAATCTTATCTCAGACACTTCCTGTCTGTTTGGTTCTTGGCAAGTTATTTAACCATTCTTTGAATGAGTTTTCATCTCTGTTAAATAGTGATAATATCACCTACAACATGTAAGGATGAGATTTGTACAAGGGGGATGGGACGAATGGAGCCAGAGAAAGACAGTTGCTGACAGCTGGGACCAGAGAGAATTCTGTGAGATGCTCTGGAGGAAGAGAGGAGAGGAGAGGTCTTTGGGCAGAGGAGTAGAAGGAGAGAGGAGGAGGACATCCCAGCTCGGATCCAGTCCTGAGGGCTTCCTGAGGATCTTTCTTTGGAAATTGAAACCCTGATTCCCTGGTCAAAACCATTCATCACATCTCAACCATCAAGACTTCAATAATCGAGTTAGATAAGTTTTTGGACTCCATTTTTGGGAGTGATCTCTTATTCTCCTTCACCCATTTCCCAACCTTGCTGAGAGACCCTTTCTGGTCTAACAATTTTTATAAAGATTTAATGAGATAGGACTTTAAAATCCTTTGTAAACTTTGAAGAACTATGTAAATGTTATCCACAATTATTAACATTCAGATTGAAATAAGTGAGTTTTGTACTGGGATTCATAATTCTGCTGGTAATAATAGTGATATATCTGATCATTTAAATACCACTTTAAGGTTTCAAAGTTTTTGTTGTGATTCAGTTTTTCATGTCCCTTAAGTTAATAAGAATAAATATGCCAAACTAAATGGAAATTTACTAGGAACACTGACAAATGAGTGAGTCAAAATATAAAGCATAAAATAATAAATAAATAATTTTTTAAATAAAACTTAATAAATAAATAATGTTCAAGGAAAATTCTAACAATTAACCAAGTTCTATTTTCGACATGTTAACTTGGGATTATGAGGAAGTCACTTAACTCTTATGAAACCAAACATTTAAGAATCTGAATGGTAGATGAGTTATCAACCTGCATTAATGAATGGAGTTCCATGCTGGAGGGTTCATTAAATGTATGCAATTGCAGTTTTTTACCAGGATCATGGAGAGGTCTGGAGAGAAAACAATGGAACTTTATTAGCCAATAACTATTTCTGATGAAAATATTCATCACTTTTATTTACAGATCCCCAAAATTTTATAAAGTAAGCAAGCCAGAATAAACTTATGCCAAGATCAACGCAAGCATTCACCACCTCCCCTATGAGGTGTTTCCTGATCCATTTAAGTACAATACCTAAAGAAATTTGTATTTATTTTGTATATATTTTCTATATACTTATATGTAACATACTATTGTCCTCTAGAGAATACAATCCCATTGAGGAGAAGGACTGCTTTATTTTTGCCTTAGTAACCCTAGTGTCCAGTGCAGGATTGTGTTTAATAAAAATTTGTTGATTGAACTATTCATTGAAAACCATGAGCTCACCAGTAGTAAAGGACTTCTAACCCAGGACAGCTAGCCTATACCCACAAAAGTTAACTCCCATGCAGATTCATTTTGAGCAGAATTTATCTCCCATGGCTCTTGATTCTATTTTATTCTACTCTGAATTCCTAAAATATCCTTTTTCTTTCAAACAGGGCTTCTTAAATAGATTTCAGGGGGCTTTTAAATTTGGATGGGAAAAAAGACATCTTGATTTCAATATAATTTATTTCCATTGTAATCCAATATTATTTATTTCCTTTATAGTCTCATATATTTTATTTTATTCATTTAAAAACATTGTTCTGTAGAGTCCATAAATAGGCTTCATTGGACTTCCAAAGGGGTCCATAACAACAACAACAACAAAAGATTAAGAGCCCTTATCTTAGAAACAAACTACCCATTTTAGCTGCATGCACATTATTCCCAGTTTAAGGAATTAGCACAGGTTCTGTGAAATTTCCACATTGCCCTTTATAAATGTTTTAGGGACTTGGGAAAAAAAGAAACAAAAAAAACCCATCCAGGCCTATGAGAAGTGTAATGGGTCCCAGTGTAGTCATTTGTAATGGGAATTTAACTGCTTTGTTTGTGAGTTTCAGCCAAGAAAACAGATTACCTTCATCATGTGCTAATGCCCCAGAGCTGATCTGAACCCTGCTTCGCTACGGAAAGGTATCAAGGGGATGTCAATAAGTGGTATATAGGCAAATCCAGCAAACCTGTCAGCTGGGGAGAAACAAAGAATTTCAAGACCCAGCCTTCGAGTATAGATCTCATCTACCTTGTCAAAGATGCTCAACAGAACTCATCAGGGCGAGTCCAAATACCCTCTTCATAGGAACTGAAACACTTGGAAGAAAAGCAAGACTTGTTATCTATCCTAGAACCCATGGTACATATTGGGCAATGAATTTTGCAAAAATGGAAGATAAATAAACAAAAAACTGATAAAGCCCTGCCAAAATAAGATTGTTATAGTATAGCAGAATTTGTTCAAATATCTTATCAAAGTAATATTTTGTCACCTCCATCATCTGACATTGTGCTTTTTTTGTTTCCGGTGATTTTTCAGTTTGGGTTCTATATTTATTTCACTTTTGGTCCAAATTGAGTTGACTCCTTTTTCCTGATAGAAACATACTCTGAAAATGAGGCAAAACACATTAGCACCTATTTTAAATATAATGCATAGTCAAAAATAAATGGTAAATATATTTCTCTCCTTAGTATTACTATATTACAAAGATAGCTTTTAATGGAAGAGATATTATAAGAATTCCCTATGATTGGCACATGGAAAAAATATAAACAGAATATCATTTGTCTCAGAGTGCATTAGGAGAGTTTCTTTTATGATTATTCAACAAATGTTTCCTCCAAGATTTTCCTTCAAACCAGGCAATTTAATTTTCTTTTTTAATATTATTCTCAGTGGTTATAAACTTAATTAGCTTCTTAAGCTTCACATTTATTTGCATGTGAGATAAATTTAATCTGTTCTTAGTGTAACTTTTTGAAATCAAAATATGAACTAAAAAGGTGTAAGTTTGATTAGTGGAACAGATACTGTAGCAAGCAATCATAGCAATGAGATGTTAATTGGTGTCTGGGTGATTCTATTCATAGTAACAATGGGCCATAATAGCACTCAGTGTCCTTTACTGTTCTGTAACACTTTTCCTTAGCATTCATCATAATGCCAATTATATTGTACTTGAAATTCATAGGTATTTTAACAACATAAAGGAATGTAAAATGAATCAAACACCTGTAATTTCATGAGGGGATGGTGTTTTAGAACTGATGGAGTACATCCTATCAGACCTCTCTTGTTGGTATCTTGTAAGTAATAAAAAGACAGGGAACATATCTCAGGGACATCTTTTAACCTAACAAAATAGTCTATTTATTTAACCCCTCACAATCTCTGTTAGGAGAGATTTTTATGTTGAAACTGATTTGATACCTTCTTTGAGCCATAATTCCCTTTAGGAGTGAGTGCCGATGAGCAAACAGCACACAGAGAGGTTTACATCTAGGCAGGAAGAAAATAATTATCTTATAGAGGTTGTCAGGAGCTGTTTCAATTCAGAGTAATATTTTTATATAGAGTGGTGGAGGAGAGGTAATTTGGATATTTTCCTTGTAAGAGAAGAAGCTTATCTCAGACAAACTAATCTTTTTGTTTGTGAGTTTCTTGATTTTTCTTCCCCTTAGGCTAATGTCAAAGACAGATAAGACATGACAAAAGAGGTCAGATCCTGCCCCCCCCCACCACCACCACCACCATCGTCATCATCATCATCATCATCATCATCATCATCATCATCATCATCACCATCACCATCACCATCACCATCATTGTGGTCTTACATTTAAAACACACATTTTAGTTTGTAAAATATTTTCATGCAAACAAATGCATTTGATCCTTGCAACAATATGGAGAGATAAGAGTTCTTAAGTATTATCGCAATTTTAAGAGGCAATGTAATTAAGATCAGCCACAAAATCAGGGAGTCCTATGTTCAATTCGAGCCTCTGATTCTACACATCTAATCAAGCTGAGCAAGTACCACCTAACTGTTCTAGGTAGCTCTCTAAGTCTATAATGACTTTTAGGGACAGGATGGATCTGTCTTGATAAATGGAGTTCTCTTTCTGAAGAGTTCTATATATTGATGAAATCACACACTCATTTACTATTTCTGTCCTTTCTTTATATGATCAGGACTAATATCTGGGAATTTTAGGTAGCACAGTGGATAGTGCCCCTGAGAATCAAGAAGCCCTGTGTTCAAATCTGACCTTGTCATTTAGCCTGTGTTTCAGTTTCCTCAACTTTAAAATGGAGATGAAAAGAAATATTTTCAAACTGCTTCATAAAATGTAAAGTTTTCTATAAATATTAGCTCTTAGTTTTATTATTAAATTTATTCATCAAAAAAGAGGTGGAAATTACATTTTGAATTCATAGATAGTAAATCTTAATAATTTGTAATATTAATGACATATAATCATTACTTGCCTTACTCTTTTTTTATTCAGGAAAATAGGTCCTCCTCAATCATGTTCATAGGTTAGAGAGGTTGGTTTTCTGCAATAAATAGTACAGGATTTCCCTTCATAAAGGCAATCTTGCCCTTGACTGTAATTCAGCATTTATGTCTTATAAAACCTTTCTTAAGCTCAATTTCTATATGTGTAAAATGAAGGGGATTGATGAAATAAATTTTAAACTCCACATTCTATGTTGTAAATCTTGTTTTATCTAACTAGCTCAGATTGACCTCTCCCAGTTCAAAATACTCACTATACTTTGTTTATATTTTTTCTTCTGATAACCTTTTCTGCAATGTGCTACTTTTAGTCCATATCTACCCAATGTACTTCCCTTCTATCCCCAACTAAATTGTTACCTCCTTGAAGGTATTTAAAAAAATCTTTGAATCCTCAGAGTTTTTTAGGGGTCTGGGATAATCAAGGCAGGCTAAATTAAATTATTGCTTGTTTTTACATTTGCGTAAATGAGATTCTTTCTTAAGAAAGTTTTCAAAAGGTGGGGAGAGAGAGGTCATTGATATGGAAAGATAAAGGCATTGAAAATAGAATTCATCCTACTTTACCATTTTCTTCAGGTTTGGTACTGTTACTAACTCCTGATTCATAAATTCACGTTCATAATTTTCAAACATCATGTTATTTATAGCTAGAATGGATCTCAAAGACCACCTAGTCTTACAAACTGATTAAGAACACTTAGGCTAGAAAGAAAACTTGCTCAAAGTCATGCAGATATTAACTAGTAGAGATACAATTTGAACTCAACTTATGTGGTTTCAAATTCACTGCTCTTTTCTCATATGTCTCTCAGCCTTTCTTCCTCATCCTTAATTCATATATATATATAATTAGCAGTTTAGGATAATGATTCTTACTTTGAAGGTATCTTATTGGATATTTTGAGCTAAGATTGGCATTCTAACTGTCAGGAAACATATTTAAAATGTAATAAACTCTTCTTCCTCCTTTAATTTCCTCTCACCATCCCTAAGTTATTCCATGTGAAAGAGAAAAACATATTAGAATGAAAAAGGAAACAATTCTAGGACTCATCATTTGAGGCAATACTTCACGCCCCGATTTAGAAGACTCAAGTAGCTATATTCTTTATTAAAGATTGGTACAAGATTAAACATGTTCTGAGGGGGACTAGCAGGATGATAGTACTCTTGATCTTATTCTTCTGTCCTCTCCAGTCAATTGCCCACACACAGTCAGCCCTTCCCTTATTCTAATCTTCAAATCTCTATCTATTGATTCCTTTCATGATGCTTAAAAATACATCCATGTCTCCTCCAACTTTACCTTAAACAAAAACTATAACTCAAGCTGTCATCCTCTCTCCCTCCTTTCACAACCAAACCCCTAGGAAATAAAAACAAAAATCCTGACATTTCTTTTACTTTCTCTTCTCTCTCACTTCTTAGCCCCTTGCAGTCTGGCTTTCATCCTCAACATTCAATCAAAACTACTATCTTCAAAGTACTAGAGATCTTTTCATTGCTGTATCCATTGGCTTTTATTCACTCTTCAGACTTCTTGATCTGTAGCATTTGATACCACTGATCACCTTTTCTCTCTTAATATTATTTTTTCTCTTATTGTGGGGCATTGTTTCTTAGCTTTCCTCTCACCTGTCTGACTGTTCCTTCTTAAATGTTTTTTGTTGGCTTGCCATTCATACTGCGCCTGATAACTGGTGTACTCCAAGGCTTTTTCTTAGGTCCTCCTCATGCCTTCATCAGTTCCCATGGATTTAATAATTCTCACTAAATGTAAAAATCCCAAGTTTATATCCAGCCCCTTTCTTTCCTGAGATCCAGTACTATATCTTTTATGAGGCATTTTGAAAGAGATTGTCCTTTGGGCATCTCAATTTCAACATGCCCAAAATATTATTCATTATCTTTCTCATAAACTGACCCCTCTTAAAAGTTCCCCATTTTTTCCATTGCTTCAACTCAGATTATTGGAGCAATGTTTTACTCACTCCCCACCCCCCTGCCCCACATCTCCAGATCTCTAAGCAATTACCAAGTTTTGTTGAATCCATCTTCAAAAAATCTCTAGCATTTATCCTTTTTCTCTACTCACATAGTCATCATCAGAGTCCTTATCCCCTTTTGCCTAGATCAGTGATTCCCAAAGTGGGTGCCACTGCCCCCTAGTGGGTGCTGCAGCAATCCAGCAGGAGCAGTGATGGCTGCAGGTGCATGTTGGGGCGGTGAATAACTATAAGAGGATGGTGATAGTATCTGACAGGGGGTGCTAAGTAATATTTTTTCTGGAAAGGGGGCGGTAGGCCAAAAAAGTTTGGGAACCACTGGCCTAGATGGTTACCTCCTAATTGCCTTTAAAATTCATCAGAGACATTGCTTCCACCCATTCTCAACATATATACACTTAAGTTTTCCAATGGGACTTTATTACCCAAAGCAGTAGCCTCTAGAGTAGAGGGTTATAATATAATCCTAAAGAATATGTCTTAAATCCATAAAGTGAAAAGATGAGTGAAACCTCACTCTCCCCACAATAGCAGTTTAGACCTCAACTATTACTATTTTTTTAAGAGTTTTAAGTATTAAAAGCTTCTTTTCTATAAAACTGAAATAGTGTTAGGGATACACCAGCGATTTCTTTAGTGGCAGGCACCCCTGGATATGAAATTTCCTCTATCAATAAAGATTAGCAACCTGTCTAATTCGTGAAGTCAGACAGATGTCTAAAGTATTGAGAGTTTAAGTGATTTGCACAGGATTACACAGGCAATATGTGTCATATGCTCAACTTGGACCCGAAGTTTCCTGACTCTCTCTTGATCAACTGGGCCATACTTCCTGTCAAAATTAAAATAATAATTGATCATTCCTACCCTGCAGAGTTATTGTGAAGATCAAATGCATTTATGCAAATAAAAGTACTTGTAAAACAACCTTGGTTTATATATAAGATGAAAATGAAGATGATGATGAGGAGGAAGAGGAGGTAAGAATAAGAATTTATATGATGCCTACTTTCTACTAGGCATTGTGCTAGATACATTTTTATAAATATTTTCTCTTTGATACTGAAAAAACCTGGAAAGGTAGGTGCTATTATTATTTCCATTTTATAGCTAAGGAAATTGAATTAAACAGGAGTTAACAATTATAAAGTCTTTCAGGCTGGATTTGAAATGACAGATTCCTGAGTAATACAGTGCTCCTTTCACTGCTTCACCAGCTGATACAAGGGTCTAAAATCTTCTTCCACATACTCAAGTGTCTGCCTTTGATATAGATCTTTAGAAAGAAACTGAGTTTTTCTGAGATTAAAAAATAAGAGAAAGAGAGAACTAAGTTGATATATATATATATTACTGGGGGAAGTAAATAGTCAGAATTGTTGTGATAGCACAATCATTGCTGTTTTTTCCTAAAATATAGAACCAATTAAGATAAATTAAAGCAGCGTTGTCACAGTGTCTCTTAATTCACTTTATAGTTAAGGAACTAAGATTTCAGGAAGAACTACTTTAGTCAGAAGAGATAATAAGATGTATGAACTAAGATGGGCTTCTAATCACAAATTAGATAAACTAAAAGACTGAGGACAGGCAGTTTAACTTAATTCAGAGAAGGGAAGAGTTTAAAAGGCAGATGTAATCTCAGCCAAGGACTCCATGCATCCTGGTTTAGTCTGCTTTAAGAAAAAGAGATCTTCATAATCAGTGGATGGAAAATCTAATTGAGCAAACAGAAGCAACCTTCATAGCTGCTGTTTGAAAGGGTTGATTTGGGATAGCTATGGTCTTCTGTGTAGGCTAAGACCTACTAAATGTGATACTTCTTATATATGGAGAGAGTCTCAAGTCAGTCTGAAGACAGGGTCTCATTTGATACTGAAACTTATAAGAAGACTAACAGCAAACTGGAAGAGAGATTATTAACCATTATTAACCATAGTGCCTTGGGGGCATTTCAGAAGTAAGAGAGATGATGAAAGAACATTGATCACAGCATTCCTAGAAAAAAAAAAGCAAGGTGTTAGATGAACCTGAAGAAGGTTGGAGAGCTGAAGTGGATGACCATCTGGAGGAGAGGGGAGGAATGTTTGATGTGGAGCAGCAGCATTTGTTAGTAAATAGTATCTGGAGGGGAAAAGACAAGGGATCAGACCCTGGCAGAGAGCATTATAATAAAATCTGTAGGAAATATAAACTTTATAGTCTAAGAAGCATGACTTGCTCATTCCTGTGTTCACTCTAAAAACATGTATTTCCTATATAAATTCTTTAATGAAGTTGGCATAATCACATGAGTTCCTGATGTGAAATATCCTATAGCTAATTCTAATAAAACTATACTTTTATCACTTTGGGAATATTCATTTTTGAGTGAATAAAACTCAAAATTTAAAAGAATATTATTCTATTAAGCTGTTTACATTTCCATTCATTGACATGCTTTCATACTTTAAGTGTACTATATAGCTGAGAGTTAAAGTAAAATACATACATGGGAGCTCTGAGCTATGTATCGTTTGGGGGCAAGATTCGAACTTAATCAAATGGGCTTTAAAATAATCATCAGAATAATGTATATGGACTTAACATTTAAAAAGAGTTAGTATTATTAATGCATAACATCACTTGGGAACTCTGTGTTCTTCATTTTTATATTAATAGGAGTTACACACCCAAATATTGAGAGTAGAGTATTGTTTTGAGGAACAAATGTTTCTTGGTCAATAAAGGAAAAATACATTTTGTGTAGTTAGACTTTAATGAGACATCTCTGAAGCACAGGATAGATAATTACCTATTTCTTGAGACAGCAACTTTAACAGTCATGGACTCAGAGAATAAACAAATGGATGATTGATTTGAGAAACTTTTATCATTTCTACTAGAACAGTAGAATAAAACACATTAGTTTTGTGGCCACACTGACACCCTTATTATTTGTTCCTCTCTCCTGCTTTGTGGTTTTCTCTGTCTTTCACTGGGTACTTTCTTTACTATGTTTATCTTTGTTTCTCTCTCCCTCTTTATTATTTCCTTTTTTAAAAGTCTTCTCAAATATCCTCAAGCATAGACACTAAGAAGAAACCAGAAATTTCAGAGGAAAGAGAAGTAATTACATATGACCATTGGAGGTACCTGAAGGTTTGTGATTTTTCTTTTTTGCAAAAATTTAGTTCCTTAGGACAGCAATCAATCCTGCTTAGTGGTATATACCAGAAACTAGAGATTCCTGTGGAAATTGTTTTTGAGCCATATCCACTTTCCTATATTTCGTGGATTTAAGTAGAAACAGAACCTAGGCAACAGCAAAAAATCTCAAACCTGCAATGCCTGATTACTGCTGGCAACTCCCTGAGGGGCTAGGAGTCCATTAAGGGACTAAGCAGCTCGGCATCCCCAGCAGGGGAAGCAGAAGGGAGACAGGTGAGAGACAGGGGGCAAAGAAGTGCTGACTAGCATGCTCGCTCGACTCTTTTCACTCAAACTGGTACTTTGCTGCCTGCTGTTATTTTTCTCTAACCCTTTGTCTGCCAAAAGAGATGCAATTCATTCTGTTTGAAAGTATTTCTGCCAATATGGTCACTCATTCAAAACAGAAAAAAAAGAAAATATAAATAGAGTGCAAAGGAAACCCAAACAGAGTTTATACATACATGTACACACACATGTAGGCACCCACACAATTCACATGTATTATATGTAATCACATAGTTATCTATACATACACATTTATATATTCAGATATGTATGCACATATATCTATCTATACATATATTATCTATATACACATATTTACACCTATATATGTATATATACTTTTTCTTTCCAAACATGTATGGTAGAAGTTATAAAATCATAGGATCTCAGAAATGAAAGAGCTCTTAATAGTTATCTTATATAATGACCTACCCAGATCTCCAACTCTCCTTTCCAACATCCCTAACATTACTTACTCATTCCTATCTCCACCCACCCCAATGAAGGAGGACTCGTAATTTAATATAAAGCTACCCAATATATTGTAGGATAGTTTTAATTGTTAGAAAGTTCTTATGTGGAGGAAGGCTAGACTTTTTGTCCCTAGAACTTCCTCCCACAAATTATACTTGTCCTAATTGGAATTACACAGGCTAATTTTAATCCAAAATTCATAAACTGATCCTTCAAATATTTGTAAATGGTAGTGGTGCCTCTTGTTCTCTTGTTGACCCTAAAGGTCTCCATTTACTTCAAGCATTATTTATCTATCATAGTTTCTGACTTTCATAGTATTCCCCCTTCCCTCTTTTCTTACATATACTCCAGCTTGTCAACTTTTCCCTTAAAAAGTCATACCCAGAATATATAAGAATAAAGAGAGCCTCTGCCAAAACTGTAATAATAAGGAGAGCCAAGTAACCAATGTTATGATAGAAGGGAAGATAGAGAGTCTATGTGATGACTCTTTCCTCCAGCTCTCGCCACAGGGCCATATATACACTGGGAGACTTCGAGAGGGTGTCACCCCTGAACTGGGTGACCTGGATGGTTGTGCTGCCCCACAGTAGTTGCGGATGAGGCTTCCCTATAAGATGAGGTATGGGGTACCCCAATCCGATTCTGAATGAGGGCAGGGCTCACAGAAGCCTCCCCCGAGGTCAGTCAACTTCACAAAGGGTGGTCTGGCTTCAAGATGGAGGTAGCCAGACCAAGCTGTGGTTCCCTCCTCCCTTGTTGTCTCTCAGGCACTCTGGAATGCTATCTGACTAATGAATAGCTTTTATTATGCACAATTCAGGGATCGGGGACAGGGGTAAAGGACAGAGTGATTTGGGGTGCCCTCTTCCATATTTCTATGGGGTCCGTCACTCGGTTGGGAACCTTTGGGGTTCCCACTCCTAAGCATCTCCCCTCGCCCCTTCTCCTTCTAGTTCTATTTCTATTTCTCTGTTTCCATCCTTTTCTATAATTGTAAGTTAGACTGGAAAGGATCTCTCAGCAAGGTTGGGTAATGGGGGAAGGAGTGATGGGATGCCTTTGACCAGGGAATCAGGGTTTCAGTGTCCAAAGAAAGATCCTCAGGAAGCCCTCAGGACTGGATCCAAGCTGAGATGTTCTCCTCCTCCCTCTCCCAGTCCTCAGCCAGAAGCCTCCTCCTCCCTCTTCCTCATCTGGAGCATTACCCAGAATTCTCTCTGGTCTCAACTCTCACCACCTGTCACCACCTGTCAGCCACTGTTTCTCTGGCTCCTTTTTTCCCATTCCCCTTGAACAAATTCCATCCTTACAAATAGAAGTTAGTATTGTCGATAGGATTTAACCAGAAAAGTGAATGAAGAACTATTACCTCCCTTCTTCTGCATACTATTGCTCGGTGGTTAGAGGACTAAGGATAACAAAAGCAATAGCAACAGCAACACCACCACCAATAACATCCAGAGTTTATAAGAACTTTAGGATTTATAAAGTAGTTTATAAGTATTATCTTGCTTTGTCTTCATAAAACATATCTTCATGCAAATGTTATTATTATCCCCATTTTACAAATGAGGAAACTGAGGCAAAGGAATACAAATGATTTGTACAGGGTCATACAACTAGTAAGAGTTTTTGAATTTAGGGCTTTCTGATTCCAGGTCTAGTGCTCTTTTTTTTTTAATATTTTTAAACCCTTAACTTCTGTGTATTAGTTCCTTGGTGGAAGAGTGGTAAGGGTAGGCAGTGGGGGTCAAGTGACTTGCCCAAGGTCACACAGCTGGGAAGTGTCTGAGGCCAGATTTGAACCTAGGACCTCCCGTCTCTAGGCCTGGCTCTCAATCCACTGACCTACCCAGCTGCCCCTCTAGTGCTCTTTTGAAGGAAAGGAGAATTTTCCAGTGGCCCATATAAAATATGTTATATATCTTTCTGTTTTGTTCCAGTAATTGCTATTTGTGCAAAAAGCACAGCTTAATCTCCCAGCTAAAAGAAAAGGAAATGAGTATGGAAGTGTAACTCCCCACTCTGCACATTTTTAGAAGCAATGCAGAACAAATAAAAAGGCTTCAGGGTTAAAACAAAATTATAAATGGACTCTGAAGTCAAAATGTATCCTATGAGAACAGCATAGTGACTCAGTGAATTGAGAGCCAGGCTTAGAGATGAGAGGTATTGGGTTCAAATTTGGCCTCAGATACTTCTTAGCTGTGTGACCCCGGACAAGTCATTTGACCTCCATTGTCTCTTCCTTACCACTCTTCTGCCTTGCAACCAATATACTTTATTGATTCTAAAATGGAAGGTAAGGGTTTAAAAAAATGAATCTTGACTTACATCAAGAGATTTTGTATCAAAAAATATGACACAGAGGAGAAAAGGGAAAATTACTTTAATACAAACAAATTGTTCAAGTGGCATTCACAGGACTAGAGACTTGTCCTAATACTAGTTATATTGGTTTGTCCAGGTTCAATGATGGAGGAGCCTTCCTTCAATGTCAGGGACAGAGATGGGGATTTTAGGCTACCTTTGTATACCTTTGCTGGCTCAGTCATATACCCCTTCCCCAACATCTCAAGGACAATTCTCATATTCTGAATTATGCCTCAAAGGTCCAATGTTTCCTGCCACCGAGGAGGCAAAGCAGGCAGAGAATAAAACGTGATACTCAATGCCTAATAACAGTCAGGTCTGGAACAAGTCATCTATGACTACACTGAAAAATATTCTAAATTATGAAGAATCACAATAAAATTAGCATAATTTCAGCAATATTCTGTAACTTAAAATCAATCACATTAACCTGAGAAACTAATTGTTTAAGCCAGACCAGACATGATCAGCATGGTTTTATGATATTAATAATTAGCCACATTTACATTTTAGTTCCTCTTGGCATTATCGCAACACTCCTGGAACTTATATATTAGAGAAATGGGTCTGGCTTGGCCCTTCTCTTGAGGGTTGTGATCTCTTTTGAAATAGAACTTATCTCCATAGTGCCACATGCCAATCCTATAACATTGCAACCTCTGCCATTTGATAATCTCAAAGTCATCCTGTTTCACATATATATTGAGTTCTAACTCTATCCAGTTGGGAACTCTTCATCATTTCCCACTGAGAGTTCATCTCTGTCTCTGTCTCTGTCGCTCTCTTGTAACACAGTTCCTCTCCTCCATCCACCACCATCCCACATCCCTTTAACATGGTAGACTGGAAACAATAAATGACTTTCTGATCATGCTCTTTACAGCCAATCAAGAAGGACAAAGCCAAGCATACTCAATCACTGTCATATATGAGCCATAGTAAAACTAGGGCTAAGGAATACTTTTGAAGTTCTTCCCATAATTTTAGCAGGTAGAGTTTCTGAGATAGAATTAGATGTTATTGTCCCCAAAATGGTGATGGGGACTCATGATGTCATGATTCCTTGCTGAACTCACAATATCTTAGTGCCTCAGTTTATTCAGCTGTGAAATGAAGAGGTTAAATTAGATGTTCTCTAAGGTGCTTTCCAGATTTAAATCTATGATCTTTGTAATATTTTGGTAATATTATATTGTAAGGGTGTTTAAGTCAGCCTAGACAACCATCTTGCTACACTAAAAGTAAAAGTCAAGACTTTAAGCCCTGGTACTTTTATCAAATGAGAAAAAAATTAATCGAATTAATAAGAAGTGAACTAGACATGAACAAAGCTTGTATACTACTCCAGGTAAGAAAAGTTGGAAGCCATGAAATATGAATAATGTTTGAAGAATGAATAGTGAAAAGATAGGAAGACCCAGAACAAATTCTGAAACTTGCAGAGATCTAAATTTATATAAAATGGGAGAAACAAAAATAATTAACACCAATTAAAGGTATGAAATTGAAATGGAGTTCCACCAAGGAAATGAATTATTCCTCTGAAAAGTCTCTAATCTAAGAGATGATCTCTTGGGTTGGGGGAAGGAATTTTCAGAAGGAAAAACTTCAGGTATGCCTATGGATTAGATTGAGTTTCTGCTCAGACAGGTAAAGATGGCAGATATTGCTCTACTTGGAATCCAAGTCACATTGTCAATTTGTATTGATCTTTCAGTCACCTAAAAGAATGACCTATTTTTTTATATACATAAAGTAATATTTAGGGGCAGTTAGGTGGTTCAGTGGATACTTTCTAGCTCTATGACCCTGGGAAAATCACATAACTCTTATTGCCTACCCTTTAACCACTCTTCTGCTTGGAATTAATATTTAGTATTGATCCTAAGAAAGAAGATAAAAGTATTAAAATAAATACAGTACTCCTCAGTGATTTTTCCTCCATTCTATTCCTTAACAGCTGAAATAAATCTCATAAAATAGGAAGTTACATTTATTCTTATTGGGTTTCATCTTGTCATATTCATCCTAGTAACCTGCCCTTGAGAAATCTGCTTCTTTTATTAAACAAATTCGCAGTTCATTCAAGTTTCATCTCCTGAAAATTTAATAAATATACATTGTTTGTTAACATGCAAGTCCTTTATAAAAAAAATTGAACAAGATATGGCTTATAACTTCCCTAGATCATCATATATCAATCAATCAACAGATTTTTGGGCCATTTAACCAGCATTTTGGAGATAGCCAAATTCTTCATACACGTTTAATCATTCTATCTATATAGTATAGTAAAGCATATTTACTATAATTCATCACACAAGTAAAAAAGAATCTCTGCTTCTACATATTGATTTACAAGGCCACAAATGAAAAATGTCTCTTGCATTCAATTTTTATTTACTTTTAAACATCTTAGTTATATATATATATATATATTTTTTTTTTAAAACCCTTACCTTCCGTCTTGGAGTCAATACTGTGTATTGGTTCCTTGGTGGAAGAGCGGTAAGGGTAGGCAATGGGGGTCAAGTGACTTGCCCAGGGTCACACGGCTGGAAAGTGTCTGAGGCCAGATTTGAACCTAGGACCTCCCATCTCTAGGCCTGGCTCTCAATCCACTGAGCTACCCAGCTGCCCCCTCTTAGTTATATTTTAATTTAGTTCAGTTCTATTGTGGAATATTGTAGACATTTGTAGCAGGCAAGATGCGAGTGTGACACCACTGGTCTACACCATTATTTTGATCTTTAAGATTATTATCTCTTTTAGAAAAGAAAATTTATTTACCTTATCATGATTTATGCTGAAACTGCACTGACTCCATATAGTTATCATTTAACTTTCAAAGCACTCACAAACCATTTGTTTAATAATCTATATTAGTGTTGTACATGGGAACAATAATAATGTATGCTGATCAGCTGTGGGTGACAACTATTTCCATCTATGTACTCTAAGAAACTTATGACAAAAAAGTCCATCATAATAGAAGGAACAGACTAAGTCCAAATGCAGATTGAAACATACCATTCTTTAATTTATTTACTCTATGAATTTTTCTCTAGTGTAAACAATATGTGTCTTGTTTCACAACATGACAAATAGGGAAATATATGTTATATGATAACATATGTGCAACCTATGTCATATTTTCTGCCTTCTGGGGGAGATAGGAGAGATGGGATAAAGAGGGGGACAAGAATGAGAGATTCCTGGACATAATTAATGTAAGAATTTGTTTCTCTTCGATAAGCATATTTACTATAATTCATTACATCTTTATAATAAAGCATATGTATTATATTATTGTTATGTTTATACACACACCCATATATATATGTATAAATTGTAACTAAAATAATCTATATTAGTATTTTGCTTGCAACTACTATCAGGCCCATCATTTTAATTCTAGATTCTCTAGTATCATCGTTTTCCCGGTTTTGAAAATTTGGACTTTTGTTTGTTCACAAATACCATGACAACTTACCAGGTGTCTACAATTTCTCAAAGCTTGAAGATAATTTAGCCATAACATTTTCCCGGTGCCTATTTATGCTTTTCTATGGTGTGACTGGCTTTGTAGGAACAGTAACACAGAATAGGGATGATCTAGGGAGGATGGTGAACCTTTTAGAGACTGCATCCTGTGCCTTGCTCCCCTTTTCCTCATATGGGGAGGGAGAAAGAACTCCCATTGGGCTGCTGGACAGAGGGGCAGGTGAACTGAGAAATGTCCTCAGTGCAGATGAAAAGGGAGAGGGGGTAACCTGAGCTCTCTTCTTCCCTCCAACTCTGCCACCTGTGAACCGCTCACCTTACCTCCTATCTACTGGACTGCTAGGCAGAGGGGTGAAAAAATGTCATCAGGCATGGTGGAGAGGGGGAAGGAAGCAGTTCCACCGAGTCCTTCTGCTTTCTAGTAATGAACTCTGGTGGGGGATGATGGCGTGTGTGCCCACAGATAGTGCTCTGTGTGCCCTCTTAGGCATGTGTGCCATAGGTTTGCCATCATAGATCTAGGACCATGCTTTATACATTAGCAGAGGAATTACTCACTGAATATAGATAAAGGACAAGGATAACTTTGCATCCACCAGGACAGATAGAACCACTATGCAGTATAGATGTAGCCTTAATGTGGTTTGTGGTGAGTAGAGTTGGGTCAGAGGGATTGAGAATATTGATCCCAAGTTCCATATCAGGAGTCATGCCTAATGCTACAAATAACTACAGGAGAAAGAAACAGCTGTGTCCCTGTGGTAATACAATGTAATAAGAAATAGGAAGCTAGAAATGTAGTTCTCTACTCTTATGACTATCATTCTTCCAGCTACTAATACTCCTTTCAGGCTTCCAGGGGAGTAAAAGTAGACTTATTTCAGACAATGTTAAAATATTAAAAAACACTGAAGATCTTCAAACTGGCCATATGAAATCTGGGAGAAAATCATAACAAGCAAAATTAATGTGGATTATTTCTGTCTTATAATGAAATAGAGCTGTGTAACAGGGAAAGTCCTATGCTTGAGACTGCCTTGGATTTCCTGATTATGTAAATTTATGTTATTCCTTGGGATTTCTATTCATAAGCTCTACCATGGAGGAAGTATATTCTAACTTATGAAAAAGTGCTCTGGTGGATTTCATGTTTGTTTTGTGGGTCTATTTGTAGTAATACTGGTAAGCTAAGTGTGTATTTTATCTTTCTTTCACAATGTGTTCACTGTGTTACCTCCCGAGTTACCTGATCCAGGCTGTTTCTAAGAAGAATAAATATAAGAACTTCCATTTCATTAATATAATAACTAGTTGCAAGCAAAGGAGAAAGACATCAGTTCTTGCTAACATGTTTCTGCTCATATTTTAACATAGTCTTAGAACTTGAGCTTGCCAAACAGTTCCTGCTAAAGACACTAATGTGTCTTTAGCTGTTTCCTTCTTTTCTTCTTCATCAATATCATTCATGGTTTTACTATCAAAATTTCACTTTTTATTTTTTCCTTTTCTTTATGAACCAATTTTTCTGTTCTCGTCAATGACCAAGAGAGAAAACCTAACTTCTCTATGGACTTTTCATACTCCACAAAGCTGCAAAATTGTTCCTTATCTTCAATGGTTCCCTATAATTGTAAGACAAAATATAAGCTCTCCAAGTATTTCACAATGTAGACTTGATTTTAATTGATCTTAAATTATTTTCCCCATACATTCAACATTCTAGTTAAATTAGTCACTTTCTACATGCAACTTTCATTCTTTAGCCTATGTTCTTTTGCACAGACTGGCCCACATTTCTGGAATAACCTTCCACCTTGCTGCCAAATGAAATAATATCTGGACAGGTATTAAAGAACTATATACTATCATGTTTAGTGTTATTATATATAGCATATAGTTATATTTTTATACGTTATATTTATATATATATTTAACTCATATTTATATTATTAAAGCAATGTATTAAAGCTAATATCAACAGCATCATTATTTTAGAATCTCTTATTTATTTTAGTAGACAGATCAAGTGCTATCCCTTATAAGAAGCTGTTTCCAATTTATATGGTTGTTAATGCTTTCATCTCTCTATACTCCCAAATTACTTTGTATTTGCTCTGAACATATCCTATAAGACTTATCTCCTGTGCATGTCCTTTTTCTCTCAATAGAATCCCATCACCTTGTAAGTAGAAATATTTCCATTTATCCTTGACACATCAATTGTGTGTCATCCCCAAATTAATTGGGGATATACTTTGATAATTGAACAAATGTCAAAGGATATGTGAGATCATCAGTCTGAATTCTCTATCCAAGAAGGCAGATCGCAATGCATCCTAAATTATTCTTTCATCTTGTGCAACTTTTATACATACATTCCAGAAAATATTATATAGTGTCTTTGCCTAGTGGATTGGGGCCTTGGGTCTAGACTCCTTGATATTTTGTGGACACCAGCAAAGAACAGAAAGCACTAGTTAACTGTCTTTCTATGTAATCATCCCACTTCCTTTTCCGGCTGCATTTTTCTTTGATAATATTATTTAGCCAATTATAGAGATTTGTAGTGGAGTTTATAGGGTAGTCCAATGGGTTGGTTTATCAGTTCTTGTATCTCAGAAATTAATTTCAAATGGACGAAAACTGGACACAGGATTAAATGGCAGAATGGTAGCATGCCACTTTAAACAAAAAAATTTTTCCAAGGATGTTATAAGGCTATGAAATATGGAATGCAGAAGCCGTCAAAGAAATAAAATGTCAGGTCACTCAAAGGACAATGCAAAAACCCACTGTTGGTATGATTAGAATAGAGTGTTATACTACTGAGAAATAGAGATTGGTGGAGATGATGGGCAGGAAGGGGATGCTGCTGCAGATGCAGTCAATATACAATCCTATTTATCAATACTCTGCTACTCTCTGTTAAGAGAATTCATTAGTAGTGCTATCATAGGTCTTTTAGGAAACTTTTATTTGCATGAAGATAATATTGCTTTCCCATGCATACATTCTGAAGATGTTCTCATATCCCTGAAAGAGTAAAAGATGAAATATTTAGGAATGTGGTTAAAATAAAAATCTGATATATACTCTGATTGATAATTCTTTAAGAGTTTCAGTTTAGCTTACAAAACAAGCTCAGAAATCTGGTGGCCAGCAATTTTAAGAATCTTCAATGTGACAGTCCTCATATCTAAGGAAAACCAGAGAAAATTGAAATTCAAAAATCTGGTTATAATTCAAGGAATAAAAATGAGGTAACCCAGGAGGCATTATTGCACTCTTCTATTACTGCATCAGGAACATCTTACCCTAGATGAATTCTTACTCTAAATGAAAATCGACCAAGTTAATGATAAAAAGAAGAATTCATGAATATGAGGGCAATACCTAGCCCACACCATTAAGGTATATCTTTCAGGTTTCTGTCTCTTATGATCCCTGTTAGATAGAATTACAATTACAAAGTGTGTCTGTTTTTACACATTAAGAAAGCTTTACAATTCTGGTAATAGAGAAGTGTATGACAACTAGGTAGCCTCAAACACTAACTCTTGTAATCCTGAGCAAGTCACTTAACCCTGTTTCTTTCAGTTTCCTCATATGTCAAATGAACTGGTGATGGAAGTGGCAAACCATTTTAGTATCTTTGCCAAGAAAATTCCAAATGGGGCCATGAAGTCAGACAACTGAAAATGACTAAATAAGAATTAAAAACTTCAATAGAGAAGTATGGCATCTAGACAAACCTATAAGTAATATAGATGGTAACTCAGTCATAATCACTAAGGTCTATTCCTGCTTTAAAATAAAGATAATAAGATTTTCTCATCTACAAGATAGGAATTGAAATAAACTACATTATAAAACCTTTATGAAGATCAAATTAGATGATGTATATAAAATAATATAAAGAAATTTAATCAATAACTTTGTCTTTTGCTTCACTAGGATTTTTGCCATTTAGCTGTCTCTTCAACACTTCACAAACACACACACACACACACACACACACACACAATTAAAGAAGTTAAAAAAGGAACAGATACCAAAAGAAATACACCAAAAGCAATGAACACATCTTTAAAAGTATAAAAATATATGCAAAATGTTAATTGATGAATCTATCAGCTCTGAAAAGTATTGACATGGGATTGTCTTCCATCTCTTCTTTAGAGTATTGCTGGTTTTTTATAATTTTAGAAATGCACTTATAGTTGTCTGTTCATTTTTTTCATGTTTGATCAGTTCTTGGCTTTGTTCACACCATTCTATATTAGGTCATATAAATTGTTCTATGCTTCCCTGTATTAAGAATATTTGTCATTTCTTTCAGCATAATTGTATTCCATTATGTTCATATACATCAATTTATTTAGCTATCCCATAGATTATGGACATCTATTTTGCTTCCAATTCTTTGCTACTACAATTGACTCTGCTTTAAATATTTTGCTTTAATTAAAGACTTTCTTATTAACAATAGCCACCTTGGGACCCGAGTCTTATAATGGAATCTCTGAGCCAATGTTATGAACATTTTAGCCTTTTTTGCATAATTCCAAATTGCTTGCCCAAATAGTTGTAAACATTCACAGCTGCACTAGCAAAGATCTATAATACCTACATTCCTACAACCCTACAACACTGACTAGTAGCATCTTTTCTTATCTTTTCTAATTTATTGGGTGTGAATTGAAACCAAAGGATTATTTTGTTTTACATTTCTCTTATTATCAATAATTTTGACCATTATTTCCATTCTTTTGAGAACTAATTTTCCTTCAGGGGTAGAGCCAAGATGGCAGAGTAAGGCTTTGCAGCTCAAAGTCACCATTAGAATCTCCTCCAATCAATATTTTAAAAAGGCACAAAACATATGCAGGAATGAAAGAACCAACAAGGAAACAGAGAGAAACAACTTTCAAGAAAAGAAAAAGACTTAAAAGGTAGTCAGAGAACATCTAGGGGACTGGGGGGAGAGGAGAACACATTAATCAAGGTTCTAGCAAGGAGTGAAGAACAAGTCAAAAGCAAACTGCACCCATTCACCCCACTTCTGCTGTCTCAGGTTCAGAATCTAATCCCAAATCAACACTCAGACCCTGAGACACTGCCTGAACAAATAGAGGTCCAGGTCAACCCATACACCTTGAGGATTTAAACCTGTGGTAGAGTCTAGAATCTCAGCCCAGGGCAATCTGTGCTGAAGTGGGATGATCTGTGTGGGCTCAGAGGAAGCCAGGATTTCTAATCTAAGCCTGTGGTGAGGAAATAACCCCTAGCTTGGGATAGTTGGTTGACCCAAGGAGGGTTGGGATCTTTTTGCCAGGGTCTAAAGGGGGAGCTCCAGGACAGAGCAATCAACTCTATGTCTGATTGGATGAAGTATACAGTGATACCAAAAATTTGAGCTTAAGCCTGGGACTAGAATTTGATTAGCTCCTGACCTGATCAAGTTCAGAGTGAGATCAAAAGCTTATGCCCAAGTATGAGGCAAGTCTGTTAAGCTATCAGAATCTCAAGGGTTAATTGATTTAGCAGTGGAAAGAGGACCTCACCTAATTCTAAAGACTTTTTAATGGAGAAAAAGAGCAAGATACAGACACAGTGAAAGCATAGCAAACACATTCAAAGTCTAAAAGAAAATTATGGATTGGACAGAGATTCTGGAAGAGCGAAAAACATTCAAAAACCAATTAAAAGAGGCAGAGGAAAAGTGGGAAAGAGAAAAGAAAGGGATGCAAGAAGAAATGGGCAATTGAAAAAGGAGGACCAAAAACTGACTGAGAAAATCAGGCCTTTAAAATCATAATTGGCCAATGAGAAACTGATAATTTCATAAAAAACCAAGAAACAATAAAACGGAATCAAAGGAAAGGAAAAACAGGAAAACATGAACTATATTATTGAAAAAACAACTTACCTGAAAATAGATCCAGGAGAAATAGTTTGAAAATTATTGGACTACCTGAAAGTCATGATCAAGAAAAAAGGCTCGAATATCATAATAGAAGAAATTATCAAAAACTGTTCAGATAGCCTTGAACAAGAAAATAAAAATGAAATTAAAAGTATTCAAAGATGACCTCCAGAAAGAAATTCTCAAATAACAACTTTTAGGAATGTAACAGCTAAATTCAAGAGCTCCAAGCCAAGGAGAAATCTGCAAACAGCCAGAAAGAATCAATTAAAATACCATGGAGCTACAATCAGGATCAAATAGGACTTAGTGGCTTCTACATTAAAAGATCGAAAGGCATGTAATATAATATACAGGAAGGTGAAAGATCTGGATTTATGACACATAGTCACCTACACAGCAAAACTGAGTATATTCTTTCATGGGGGGAAAAAGTGGACATTCAATAAGAGAAAAGATTTCCAAGCAGACCTGAAAAATCAGCCAGATTTAGACAAAAAAATGTGAAGTCCAAACACGAGACCAAGAGGAGCCTCAAAATGTAAATAAGAAAGAGAAAATTTAAGAGACTCATTATGATCAAATTGGTTATATTTCTACATGGAAAGAGGATACCTGTAATTCTCAAAAATTACTCTTAGTAAAGGAGATAGAAGGAATATACTTAGAAAGAGGGCGGGGGGGGGCAGCTGGGTAGCTGGGTAGCTCAGTGGATTGAGAGCTAGGCTTAGAGATGGGAGGTCCTAGGTTCAAATCTGGCCTCAGACACTTCCCAGCTGTGTGACCCTGGGCAAGTCACTTGACCCCTGTGGGAAGCCAATAAGAGAATAGATAAAAATCTGAGACCCCTCTTTTGACACCTCTTATGATCCATACCTTTTCTTATTGGAAACACATTATAGACTTATTGGAAAGCTTTGAGTCCATAACCAGACCAGAAGCTACTGAGTTAACAATTTCTCTCCTTGACAATTTCTCTCCTTGATAATTAAGAAGCCTAAACCCTAAAAAATATATTACTTAGATAAGGACTGGAGCCAGACAATTTAGTCCAGACTATCTGACCAGGTGCAGATCTGTAAATCAAGGCAGAACGCAATTAGTAAACATCTCCATGAAATTTATTTCTGTTCCCAGAAGTAAACCCCTACTAATTGGTGGTTGGAATTTGGCCCTTGTCCTTGCACCCATATCTCTACTTTTTAGACTTTAATGGATTGTGTATGATTTGTAACCCTTTCACAGCTGTTACTCTTTCTTTGTGTTCTTTGTTTGAAACCAGTATAAAATAAAGTCCAAATCCCATAGCATTAGAGCAACATGGGCTAACCACTAGTCTGGTTGTTCTCATTTTCTTCCTCCTGCCTTAACAATCCTAAGCCACCAACACCACTCAGGACCCCAAAACCAAATAGGGGGTTAGCTCCCTGTAGACCCCCATTGCCTATCCTTACCACTCTTGTGCCTTGGAGCCAATAGACCGTATTGATTCCAAGATGGAAGGTAAGGGTTTAAAAAAAAAGAGGGTGGGGAATTAAGCTGATTATGATGATATGATGTATACAATGATATATGATGATATGATGTGTATGCAAATGTGATGGTATGAAATGATATGTATGTATGATATGATGTATATGTATGATATGATATGAAATGTAAAACAAATCAAAGGGTAAAACAGAAGATTGAGCTGAGAAAAAAGGGAAGGAGAGATAGAATGGGGTAAATTATATAACATAAAGAGGCATGAAAAATCATTATAGAAAGGGGACAATAAGGGTGGTGATGGGCAATGCTTACCCTTTACTCTCAACGTTACTGGCTTAGGGAGGGAAAAACAAATATATTCATTGAGGTAGAGAATTATCTTACCCTACAGAGAAGTAGAAAGGGAATGCACTAATGGAAGGGGGTGATTATTGGAGGGAGGGGAAAATGGGGGGTGATTAAAAGCAAAATACTGGTGAGGAGGAACAGAATGAAAGGGAACAGAGCAGGATATAAAGGGAAAAATAAAATGGAAGGCAATGCACAGTTAGTAATCATAACACTGAATATGAATGGGATGAATTCACACATAAAACAGAAGTGGATTGCAAAAATGGATTAAAAACTAGAATCCTATTATATGCTGCTTACAAGAAACACATTTGATAGAAGTTGACACACAGTTTAAGATAAAAAGGCTGGAGGAGAATTTATTATGCAACATCTAAAGTAAAAAATCAGGAGTTGCAATCATATCAGAAAAAACTAAAGTAAAAATTGATTGCATTAAGAGGTAAGGAAGGAAATTACATCTTGCTAAAAGGTACTATAAACAATGAATTAATATAAATACTAAACATACTAAACATTTACACACCAAATGGTATAGCATCCATATTTCTAAAGGAGAAACTAAAAGAGCCAAAGGAGGACATAGAGAGTGGAACCATACTAGTGGAGGACTTCAACCTTCCCCTCTCAGAACTAGATAAATTGAACCAAAAAATAAATAAGAAAGAAGTAAAGGAAGTGAATGAAATGTTAGAAAAATTAGAGTAAATAGATATATTGAGAAAACTGAGCCAGGATACAAAGGAATATACCTTCTATTCAGCAGCAAATGGTACATATACAAAAGTTGAGCATGTACTAGGGCATAAAAACATTGCAATCTAATGCAAAAAAGCAGAAATGATAAAGGCAAATTTATCAGATTATCATAATGTAATAAAATTATAATTAGTAAGGGATCATGGAGAGTAAAATTTAAAATTAATTGGAGAATAAATAATATAGTTCTTCAAAACCAGTGGGTCAAAAAACAAATCATAGAAAAAATTACTGATTTCATTGAAAGGAATAAAAATGAGGAGACAGCATGTAAAAATCTATGGGATACAGCTAAAAATCAGTACTTGGGAAAATTTGTATCTCTAAGTGCCTTTATCAAGAAAATAGAGAAGGAGGAGATCAATGAATTGAACTTGAAACTTTAAAAAAATTAGAAAAAGAACAAATTAAAAATCCCCAGACAAAACTAAATTGCAAACCCTAAAAATTAATGGAGAAGTTAATAAAATTGAAAGTAAGAGAACTATTTAACTAATATAAATAACACTAGGAGCTAGTACTTTAAAAAACAAATAAAATAAAGTACTAGTAAATCTAATTTAAAAAAAGAAAGAAGAAAATCAAATTAACAGTATCAAAAATGAAAAAGGTGATCTCACTTCTAATGAAGAGGAAATTCAGACAATGATTAAAAATTACTTTGCCCAATTATATGGCAATAAATGTGACAATCTAGGTGAAATAGGTGAATTATTTATACAAATATAAAATGCCTAGATTAACAAAAGAGGAAATAGAATACTTAAATATCCTCATCTTGGGAAAAAAGAAATTGGACAAGCCATCAAGGAACTCCCAAAGAAAAAAATTCCCCAGGGCCAGATGGAACTCACATATGAAAACAACTAATCCCAATACTACACAAACTATTTGAAAAAATAAGCAAAGAAGAAACCTTACCAAATTCTTTATATGATACAAATATGGTACTGATTCCCAAGTCAGGAAGAACGAAAACAGAGAAAGAAAGCTACAGACCAATTTCCTTAATGAACATAGATGAAAAAATCTTAATAAATAAATAATAAATAAATAATGATAATAAATCTTAATGAATAAAGTACTAGCAAAGAGACTACATTAAGTTATCACAAGGATTATTCACTATGACTAGGTAGGATGTATTCAAGGAATGCAAGGCTAGTTTAACATTAGGAAAACCATCCACATAATTGACTATATCAATAAACACACCTAACAGAAATCACATGATTATCTCAATAGATACAGAAAAAGCTTTTGACAAAATATAATAGCCATTCTTATTAAAACACTGGAAATTATAGGAATAGAAGGGCCTTTCCTCAAAGTAATAAACAGTATTATCTAAAACCATCAGCAAGTATCATCTACAATGGGGATAAGTTAGAGGCCCTCCCAGTAAGATCAGGATTGAAGCAAGGATGCCCTTTATCACCACTATTATTTAATATTGTATTAGAAATGCTAGTGATAGCAATTAAAGAAGAAAAAAATTGAAGGCATTAAATTAGGTAATGAGGAAACTAAAGTATCACTCTTTGCAGATGATATGATGATATAGTTAGAGAATACTAGAAAATCAACTAAAAAGCTAGTAGAAATAATAATTGTAGCTGAGTTTCAAGATACAAAATAAAACCACATAAATCATCAACATTTATATATGTTTCCAACAAAAATCAGCAGCAAGAGTTAGAAAGAAGAATGCCATTTAGAATCAATCTAGACAATATAAAATATTTGGAAATCTAAGTGTCAAGACAAACAAGAATTATATGAACACAACTAACTACAAAACACTTTTCACACAAATAAGACTAGATCTAAACAATTGGAAAAACATTAATTGCTCATGGGTAGGATAAGCTAATATAAAAATGATAATCCTACCTAAGGTAGTTTACTTATTCAGTGGCATACCTATCAAACTACAAAAAAATTTTTTTATATAATTAGAAAAAAATATTGAAAATTTCATCTGGGATAACAAAAGATTAAGAATAGCAAGAGAACTAATGAAAAAAAAATGTGAAGGATGGGGATCTAGCAGTACCAGATCTTAAACTATTTTACAAAGTAGTGACCATTAAAACACTATGGTAGTAACTAATAGATAGAAGGATAGATCAGTGGAATAGACTAGGGGTAAAGACCTCAGCAAGCTAGTGTTTGATAAACCCCAATATCCAAGCTTTTAGAATAAGAATTCAATATTTGTAAATAAATGTTGGGAAAATTGGAAAACAGTGAGGTGAAAATTAGGTTTAGGTCAACATCTTACACCCTATATGAACATGTCTTCAAAATGGGTAAATGACCTAAATATAAACAGTGAAATCCTAAACAAATTAGGTGGACAGAGAATAGTATACCTGTCAGATCTACGGGAAAGGAAGGAATTTAAGACCAAGCAGGATATAAAGAACATTACAAAATCTAAAATGAATAATTTTGATTATATGGAATTTAAAATATTTTGTACAAAGGAAACCAATGCAACTAAAATTAGAAGGAAAGCAACAAACTGGGAAAAAATTTTTATAACAAAACTCTCTGATGAGGGTCTAATTTCCCAAATATATAAGGTACTAAGTCAAATGTACAAATCAAGCCATTCTGCCAAATGACAAATGGTCAAAGGATATGAATAGGAAGTTCTCAGATGAAGAAATCAAAACTATAAATAATCACATGAAAAAAGTGTTCTAAATCCCTCCTGATTAGAGAAATGTCAATCAAAACAACTCTGAAGTAGCACTTCAAGCCTAGCAGATTGGTGAATATGAAAGTAAAGAAAAATAATGAATGTTGGTGGGGATGTGACAAAACTAGGACACTAATATACTGCTGGTAGTGTTATGAATTAATCCAATGATGCTGGAAGGCAATTTTTAAAAATTTCTTTAATATTTTATTTTTTTGAAACATTTTCCATGGTTACATGATTCTTGTTTTTACTTTCCCTTTCACCCCCCACTTTAACCTCCCCCCCATATCCAACTCGCATTTCCAGTGGTTTTAACATGTGTGATCAATCAAGACTTATTTATACATTACTGATAGTTATGTTGGTGTGGTTGTTTAGTGTCTACATCCCCAACCATGCCCACATCAACCAATGTGTTCAAGCAGTTGCTTTTCTTCTGTGTTTCCTCTCCTGCAGTTCTTCCTCTGAATGTGGGTAGAGTCCTTTTCCATATATCCCTCAGGATTGTCCTGGGTCATTGCATTGCTGCTGGTACAGAAGTCCATTACATTCGATTTTACCACAATCAGTCTCTGTATACAATGTTCTTCTGTCTCTGCTCCTTTCACTCTGCATCAATTCCTGGAGGTCTTTCCAGTTTACATGGAATTCTTCCAGTTTATTATTCCTTTGAGGACAATAGTATTCTATTGCCAGCATATACCAGAGTTTGTTCAGAAGGGCATCACTTCGTTTTCCAGTTTTTTGCCACCACAAAAAGCTTGGCTATAAATATTTTTGTACAAGTCTGTTTATCTATGATCTGTTTGGGGTACAGACCCAACAATGGTATGGCTGGATCAAAGGGCAGGCAATCTTTTAGCACCCTTTGGATGTTCCAAATTGCCATCCAGAATGGTTGGATCAGTTCACAACTCCACCAGCAATGCATTCGTGTCCCAATTTTGCTATATCCCCTCCAACATTCATTACTCTCTCCTGCTATCATTTTAGCCAACCTGCTAGGTGTGAGGTGATACCTCAGAGTTGTTTTGATTTGCATTTCTCTAATTATTAGAGATTTAGAACACTTTCTCATGTGCTTATTGATAGTTTTGATTTCTTTATCTAAAAATTGCCTATTCATGTCCCTTGCCCATTTATCAATTGGGGAATGGCTTGATTTTTTATACAATTGTTTTAGCTCCTTGTATATTTGAGTAATTAGACCTCTGTCAGAGTTTTTTGTTATAAAATTTTTTCCCAGTTTGTTGTTTCCCTTCTGATTTTGGTTGCATTGTTTTTGTTTGTATAAAACCTTTTTAATTTAATATAATCAAAATTATTTATTTTACATTTTGTAATTTTTTCTAACTCTTGCTTGATTTTAAAATCTTCCCTTTCCTGTAGATCTGAGAGTTATACTATTCTATATTCACCTAATTTTCTCATAGTTTCCTTTTTTTATATTCAAGTCATTCATCCATTCTGAATTTATCTTGTTGTAGGGCGTGAGATTTTGGAAGGTAATTTGGAATTATGCCCAAAGGGCTTTAAAAGAATGCATACACTTTGACCCAGCCATACCACTACTAGGTTTGTACTCCAATGAGATAATAAGGAAAAATACTTGTGCAAAAATATTTACAGCCATGCTCTTTGTGGTGGCCCAAAATTGGAAAATGAGGGGGTTTCCTTTGATTGGCAAATGGCTGAACAACTTGTGGTATCTGATGGTAATGGAATACTGCTATGCTATAAGGAATGATAAATTGCTTGATTTCCATACGACTTGGAAAGACTTCCTGGAATTGATGCAGAGTGAAAGGAGTAGAACCAGGAGAATATTGTACACAGAAATGGAAACATTGTGGGATGATCCCATATAATAGACTTTGCTAATGATAGCAATACAATGATCCAGGACAATCCTGAGGTACTTAAGAGAAGGAATGCTATCCACATTGAGAGAAAGAACTGTGGGAATAGAAACACAGAAGAATAACATTTGATTTTTCACTTATTTACATATAGGATATTGAATGTGTTTTTGGTTTTTAAAAGATTATTACAAAATTATTAATATGGAAATAGGTTTTGAATGATAATACACAGTGGAATTGATTGTTGGCTCTGGGAGGGGGGAGAAGCAAAAGGGAGGGAAAGTACATAGATGATGTAACCATGGGAAAATGCTTAAAAATTAAAAAAGGAACTGATTATATCCTTTTATAACATACATTATTTAATGCATATATATGTGTATATACAAGTACATGTATATACACATACATATACATAGTATATACACAGTAGAGGGAAGAGGATAGACATTATAAAATCTCATTTCTAAGCTAAGAATTTGGCATCCAAATTATAACTGTCTATCTATATATCTATCTGTCAGTTTCTGTCTGTCTTCATATTTCTCTATCTACATTATATATGTAGGTATGTATGTATCCTAAATACCAAATTCCTAACTAAGAAAGTTGGTAGATATATACTTTTCTACATTTTCCTGCTTCCTCTCTTATCCTGGATGCACACGCACAGAGAAACATGCACACACATATAGCATAAGGTTTATAATTTCATATAATCAAAATCATCTATTTTGCTTAAAATTTGCCTCTTTCTCTTGTTTGATTAATAATTCATCTGATATAGCTGTGAAAGTTATGTGATCTGATTATCTTCTAATTATTAAAACATCTTTTAAGTACCTATAAAATTCTACATAAAGGTAAACTATTATTAAACTAGAATTAATATAATTTTCCTTAAATTGATAGTTCTTCTTAACAAGAAATTCTTATGAATATGTGTTTACATACATATATATGTACTTACATATATATGTGTGTGTGTGTGTGTGTGTGTGTGTGTGTGTGTGATTTACAATGAGCCCTAGGGTTATTGCTGGCCTTTTTTTTTAATTAGAATAATGATACAAAACCTATACAAAGTTTTGCATAGCAGAAATTCCTTCTGTTAGTTTTATTCCCCCCATTTCAATATGACTTTTTATTAAATGCTTTCCAGTAACCTTTACAGTTTTGGCAACATCCTGCCTTTTGAATTAGTATTAACATTATTACATGGATGAAGCTTTTGATCTGTTCTTTCATTGATGAATGAAACTTTTAGATGAAGAAAATCTTTCCATGAATCCAGATTGCCATCTTCTTTGTATATTTAACACTAGATAATGTCCTAGAACAGTCATGTCAAACTCAAATACAAATAGAGGTCATTAGTTAATAGTACATAAGGATCTCTGCTAGTAGCATATTCACTGAGTTTCACAAGATATTTTATTGAATTTTTATTTATATTGTTACATATTTCTGATTAGATTTTAATTTGGTCCAGCTACACTGAAGACTATAACAGATGGAGATGGGATAAAGACAACTTATTTGAGTGAGATATTAAGCTAATTTCCCAGGCCTAGGAGATAGAATTATTACTATAGAGGTGATGACCTTGATGCTTAGGGATGTTAGAGAAGTATTTTTAGGACCACGCTCTGTGTTAGTAGTGCAATTGGTCTGAGAATAATAACATATACAATATGTAAGAGAGTATAAAGATTATCTACTTGGTCCAGTGCTTTTCAATGTTTAGTCTGAGGACTCTTGAGGGTTGCCAAGAGTCTTTCGGTGGGTCTGTTATCTAAAATTTATTTTTTATAATAATACTGACATTTAAATCTCTAATATGGCAAATATGAATACATATAAACCACCTAAACCAATGCTTTTTAGAAAGGGTAAATAGAATGTAAAAAAGGAGAAAATAAACATTTATATAGCACCTACTTTGTGCCAGACTCTGAGCTGAACACTTCTTGCATTTGACTAAAATATTTGATCTGCACAAAACCCCTCTGAGGTAGGTACTATTAGTATCCCCATTTAATAGTTGAAGAAACTGAGGAAAGCAGAATTTAAGTGATTTGTGAAGGCTTATGCAACTAATGAGGGTCTGGGGTTGGATTTGGACTTAGGACTTCCTGATTCCAAGTTAAGCTTTTTATCCACTTTACTGTCTGTGTCCTTCACTAATGAATTAGTTAAATAATTATCATAAGTCCCTTTGAAGGTATTCAGTATTTTTGAAGAGCTTAAAGGTGTCTTTAGACTAAAAAGATTGATATCTGATCTAGTCTAATTCCCTCAATTTTCAGCAGAAGGCCAGGATCCACAAAATTTAGATTAAGTCCCCAGTCTGTATTCCAGTTTGTGTTAATAACTTAATCTGATTCTAAACCTACACTTTGACAACTCCATTATTATCTGAATTATCAGTATTATCTGAAATACTAATATAGGAGTAATAATTTAAAATTGCTCAAACTAGAGAAAATTAAATTCAAGTATGTGGGAGCAAATGCTTATAAAAGTACAGCAAATGTATTAATATAATGGCAAGCACAAATCACTTTTTATTAAATTATGAAGTAAATGGATTATTATAGTAGAAAATATATCAACATAATGCATTGATTAGAATCTTTTTTTAAAAGAAGGTAACAACATGAATCAGAGTTTTCCCATGCTCCATTTAAATCTAATTTCTATTTTTATTAATTTCCAATATCAAGGAACTTGAATTTATCCATGGATTCGTGTAATTGATGAGAAGTATATACTTTTAAAATTCAAAGTATATTATTTAGCCTGGTCATATTTTTGTCAAATGTGCTACTATGCACAGCTAAATGGGCAATGTAGACCTAAGTTCTCATCTTGTATCTTTTTTTAGTGGAAGCTGATTTAAATGAAACTTGATCTGAATTGGAATAGTTCATATGGCTTTATTCAGCTTATGGGAAAGGTGAAAGATAAAACTCATAATAAAAAATATATGAAGGATTTTGAAATATGTGAAATTAGAATTAATGAGAGCCTTTGAGGATTGGTCTACCCTTTTCCAGAAGCATGTAAAAGAAAGATCTCATAGCTAAGAGGAAAATTTCAATTTATAGTAATAGCATTTATTCAGTTAAAAAACAGAGAAAGGGAAGACAAGAAAAAGCAAAGAAGGAGTTCAAAACTAGAATGCACAAGCCATATTATTTAACCTAAACCATGCCATGCTATATCATATTGATAAATTCTCTACTCTAGGAGCTCCTGGCAATACTGAAATGACCTTAGGAAGTCAAAGCAATAGGGAGTGCCTAGAGTTTATTGGGTGGGGGTATGTGATACAGTTTTATCAGAACTTTAAAAGATTGACTTAGAGAAACAGAGAATGGATTGAATGAAGTGAGGAGCCTGAAGCCAGACAGACCAGTTAGTAGCCTATTGCAATAATCCAAGCATGAGGTGATGGGTGCCTATTCTAGGTTTGTTGGTGGCAATATCAGTGGAGAGAAGCTGTACCTGACAGATATCACAAGACTGGCACAATGAGATTTGACAATTGATCTTTGGGGAGTGGGCTAGAATAAGGAGTTGAAAAAGAAACCTAGATTGCGTTCCTGGGTAACTGGCATTATAGCAATAAGGAAGGTAAGAAGAAAGGGTTTGAGGAGAAAGATAAGGAGCTGAGTTTTGGATGTATTCAGTTTAAGATGTCCCTGGGATATCTTAGTTTAAAACATCCAATAGGCAGATGGAGATGTAAGACTGAAGATAAGAGAAAAGTTTGGGCTTGACTAATAGATCTGAGAGTAATCTTAGATCAGATGAAATCTTAGGGGAAATGCACAGTTCATAAGTGTGACACAGATAGACATGAAGCAAAAGAATCTGAAAAGGAGACATCAAACTAATAGGAAGGAAACTATGAGAGAGCAATAGATTGAGCACTGACCTGAAGCCAGGAAGACCTGAATTTAAATCTGGCCTCAGATACTTACTGGATGTATGATTAGGAGCAAGTCATTTAATCTTGTTGGCTTCAGTTTTCTTATTTGAAAAATGGGAATAATAATGGCACCTACCTCCTAAATTTGTTGTGAGGATAAAATGAGATAATAATTTTAAAGTTCTTAATACAGTATTGGAAACATATTACACCTTATATAAATGCTTTAGCTATTATTTTCATCAGTTTTAAATTCAGTTTGTCAGTTTCAAGATAATGTAGCATATGTATTTTGGTTTACTCACAAAAGTTTTTGTTGATAAGTTAAGTTTTTAAATGTAATTGATTTAGATGACAATTACAAATATTGAAATCATAAACAATTTAACTATGGAGTAATAAGTCACTGAACTTTAAACAATATAGCATGTCTTACCAATTTTTGAAAAAAACACAACAAACTACCAACGCTTTAGTGAAATAAAGCACATGATTATGTTAATGAAATTTTAGAACCATAGAGCTAGAATTGGAATTGATCCTAAAGGTCATCTAGTTCAACTCCCTCATTTTAGAAACAAGGAAACTGAAGCTAAGGAAAGGTATTTGACTTGTCCAAGTATGGAGAGCAAGTGGGATTCATATTTAGATCTTCAACTATTACCTCCCAGATATATTATCCTCCATAGTGAACAGGCAGAAACAAGGGAGGGGAAAAGTTATTTTCAGAATAGGAGTTGAGGAGGGCAAGATATATATATATATATATATATATATATATATATATATATATATATATA
>NC_058132.1:634062443-634112009 GCF_016433145.1 Gracilinanus agilis
TTTCTTTCTTTCTTTCTTTCTTTCTTTCTTTCTTTCTTTCTTTCTTTCTTTCTTTCTTTCTTTCTTTCTTTCTTTCTTTCTTTCTTTCTTTCTTTCTTCCTTCTTTCTTCTTCCTCCCTCTCCCCCCTCTCTCTCAGTTTCTTTTTGACTTCTCATTTTATTTTCACATTTAAGAACCCATATCGTATGCGTATGCAATTGTAAGCATCTCAAAAGTTATAACTGATTGTAATGTGAATACAGAGTGATTCTGTCAGTTGTGTTGCTCAAACTTGATCAGACCTAATAGGTAAATATGACCCTAATCAAAATTTCTCATAGAACTACATCATGTAGTATCAGTCTCATAATTCATCATGCATACAGTTCAATTTCGCTGAAGGCAAAAACAAAAATCCTCCACTGTTATGTGCTGTTCATATAAATGTAGATTACAATTTCTTATTTCATACTGTAAATTTTGCTGGTGAAAAAGTGAGAACATAAAGAAAGCACACTATTTAAAGTGTGTGGATTTAAGGCTTTGTTCTTTACTTTGTGCTGGTGGAGTGGAATCTTTGGTGTTTACTTTGGTATGATATTTTAATGTAGCCATAACCACTGGGAAAATAGGGACCCCAAATTCAGATACTCTAATGATAACACCCAAATAACACAAAAAGTTCAGTGAATAACCTTGAGGATTGCTTTTGGCTTATGGTTTACCACCACAGACACAAACATCACCCACACCCCACTCACAACTATTATTAGAGCCAAAATATTTGCTGATTGATACGTTATATCTATAATATATCTCCACATGCTTACACATGTGCACTATCGTTATCATAATCAATTTATGTCCTTTCTTTAGTGAATTAAATTTGTATATTGATATTCATATATTTACTACTATTAATTTTATAGGAGCAATTATTAATATGTATATACTTTCAGGGTAAATATATTCTATATTAATCAAAGTAAATATGTCTACACACAATGCACATATATATTCATGAGTATGGATTCATATCTGTCTATACACATGTACACACCATAAACACATGTTGATTAATCTGTATATAAACATATCCACAGATACATCTATGTATATACATTCAATAGGATATTCAGAGGGATTCAGAATTATGATTTAATCTCTATAGAAAATTTTCTTCTGGAACTCCCCTGCTGGATTGTTAGCTTCTCTGCAAATAAAGACACTTAATTTGGTGCTGGGACCCTAAGAGGTTGAAGTGACTATCATTGGTCAGGCAGCTAGTCTCTGTCAGAGTTTCATTTGAACTCAGATCTTATTTTGATACCAAAAGTCTGCTTCTGTATGTGTAGACACATCTATGCACATGCATACATATCTACAAATATATATCATTATATATTTTTATTTCAAATATATATTCAAAAATATATTCTTATTTACACATATAGATAGTTGTATATATCACTCTCCACTCTGTGGGCATGAGGGTATGAAGAAAAAATTCCTGAGGAAAAAAGTTTCTTTTCGACTTGTAACATTCAGTATTCCCTAAATCTCGATTAATATGTAGTACAAAATCTTTCAAGGAGCTCTCTGAGCCTGAAAGGGTAATTATTCAAACCATTAGCCATTTGTAACATGAGAAAGGAAACATATATTAAACCTTAAAACACAGTTGCATAGACACACATAACTGTCTCTCTTTTCTGAGCTCTAAAAGATAGCTTATCTTTAATTCTAATTTCTACCACATTCCATTTCAAAGTTTGCCCTTGGTAATAATATTTCAGTAGTTCCCATTAAGCCTAAACTCAGCTCTTGAATAATGAGGCATCTTCCACTTCCCCCTCCTCTTGGGATTAAGTTGGGACCATCTAAAATGAAGATATTGATTGAGGCGCTTGTCATCGCGTGGCCATAAAAGGAACAGGCAGACAGAAGTTCACCATGGCTCCTTCACAGACCCACAGCAACGTTCAGTAGCAAATTTTCAAAGCAGTTCAAAGAGTCCAGTTCCCATCTGTGTTTGGTGAAGGGTGCAAAATCCTCGGGGCCATCTGAAAACTTTGCTTCATCTCTACCACTTGGAATAACAAAGGTGTTGTTTTTCAAAGCTTCTCTCTCCCCTCCTGGGGTGGCTCTGCAGATCTAGTTCAGGGAAGGTGGGAAACTTCAGAGCACATATTCTCCTTCTAGACTTTGCCTCCTTCGGGGAGTTCTTTTGAGGATGTCACCATGGTGGCCTCGCCAACATGGGTTACTGCCGGCGGAGGCCAACAGTTAATGAACCCTATAGACAAATTCCTCCTTCTCATTCCCTGGACAAAAATCCGCATCTGACCAGCATCCAGGTGCTTCCAGACCCAGACTGTTATTTGATGAGAAGAAAGCAGAGGGTGCTCTCTACCCACATTACAATGTAACAATGCAAAAAAGAACAGTATAGATCTCCATTTCACTCATAGTTATCACTGAAGGCTCAAATCTTTAGGGAACAAATGGTTGAAGATCCTCTTCTTCTGAATATTGTCAGAGGATAATGCCTCCATTACTTGAACCAAACAAATATTTTCCTCTCTTCACTTTGCTTTAGGACCCTATTTATTTTGTCTGTGGCATCCTTTGAGACGCAATTTATTTATTGAAACGGTTAATCAACAATTATGGTAGGTATGTATATGTATGTTTATATCCACATATCATCATACATTTAATATTTATGTTAAATGCATCCACAGGTAAGAGAATAAGCCACTTGTGAAGTACTAGTCACCTAATTGATGTTTACTCTCTTTTATATTCTGTCGATTATCTAAAAATAAGAGAAATGTCCAGCCTTGTACAGTAGAGAGACAGACAGATATATCTATAGATAAAGTAGAAAAGAGTACCTTCTAAATATTTACTATGAGCCAGGCTAGTAGCCTTCTACTATGAGCTAGCAAATATATTACACAAGCAAGTGAAAACTTCCCTGATTTCAAAGAACTTACAGAGGGCAACACATAAGATGGGGGAGGAACTTGAGTGGAAGAGGGTACTTAAGTGAAGTCAAAGTGTGGAGATGTCCAGGAAGTGGTATGGAGTCCTGATGTTTTATTTTGTTTTAGGAAAATACTATAAAGGTTGAACTATTAGAACCCCCACCCCAAGTAAGAATCAATGGTTTTTACATTGTGGAGAACTAAAGATAATGTCCAAAGAACAGAGGGAATGGTGAAGAGATTGCAAAAGCTTAAAATAGTGTTCTAGTTCAGTACAAAATAGTCTCATCTATTAGAGTTGGCTATTTCAGAGGCAGAATTCAAGGGGTGTGGAAGTGGGAAAGGATAATGGCCTGGAAAAAAGGAAATGGTATCAGAGGATGTGGGTTCAAATTCTAGCTCTATAATTTCCTACCTGTCTGACAGTGGGTACATTGCTTAACTAGCTAGTCTTCAGGTTTCTTATAAATGAGACAATTAGACTAGAATGTATTTGAGTTTCTTTCTGACTCAAGGCTATGATGCAATGATTCTGTTACCAATTAATTTACCTCACCCTTAGCTCTGGGAATATGTGAAATGAATTGAGATCTCTAAGATGCTCTAGAGCAGTGGTTCCCAAACTTTTCTGGCCTACCGCCCCCTTTCCAGAAAAAAATATTACTTAGCCCCCTGGAAATTAATTTTTAAAAAATTTAAAAGCAATTAATAGGAAAGATAAATGCACCTGTGGCCATCACTGCTCTCCTGCATAGCTGCAGCACCCACCAGGGGGCGGAAGCACCCACTTTGGGAATCATTGATTTAGAGGAAGGTAGCAATGTTATTGTCTTAATTTATTATGTAGCAATTCAAATCAATATATAAAGCCTTATCTATGGGCACACAAATCCTTATAAGACAACCTACATACTGAATTAATTGGCATTATGGAGTGACTATGGTACAGTGCTTAATAAATGCTGAGCTTGGACTCAGGAAGACATAGGTTCAAATTTTAAGTCAGATACTATGAACTCTATTACCCAGAAGGAGTCACTTTAGTTCTCTAAGTCTTAGTTTTTCTATATAATCATATATCACTATATAACTCTATGACTATATATTCTATATAAACAAGTAAACCGAAATATAGATTCTATTTAAACAAAATTCTACATAAACAAAGAAATAAGGAAAGCACCTAAGGCTTTGGGGTAGTATCTTATCATATCATATCATATCATATCATATCATATCATATCATATCATATACTAAGTGTAATATGATATGATATGAAATGATATAACATGATAGGATTGAATCAGATATATAATATAATATAATATGATGTAAGACATTGCAATATAATACAATGCAACACAATACAAGACAGCACAACACAACATAACATAATCTTGTAATTAATGTAATGTAATATTAAAAATGTAATGTAACATCACATGACATAGCATAATATGATATGAGGATATAACATGGCATGACACGATGGTTGTATGATGTAATATAATATAATATAAAATATTACAGCATTATGAGATGGCATATGTTGTAACATGATGTGACAAGAAATTATATTAAATAATATCATATAATATAAACACACACTTCTTGATGCTAAGGATGTGCAATCATATATGCATATATACGTATATATTATCTACTGTATACTGATCATAACATCTATTTTATTAGGATAATAGATTGGATATTGTCTGTAATATAGTTAATATAACATATTTCATTACATTATATATCTATCCAGGGTACAATATGATAGGAAACAATATGTCATGCTATATAATATTTCATGTGATAGAAAACATATGACACATTTGATATGAACAAAATATAGTATGATTATTATATAATAGGCCACACACATACACATGCACACATATATACATACCTCTTAAATATGCATGTGAATGTAAATACATACAAATTTATACATATATGTACACATGTTTATACATATTTTTGCAAGACATAGCACAATGTACATGCAAGGTATGACTGTGGAGTTTTGTCAGATTTGAAGCTATCTGAAAATTGCTCATATGACATAGTTTTAGAATAAAATCTATCAGAGGAAAAGCAAGACTCCATTTCTTTCCTTAGAAAAGTCTGTAGAAGGAAAAGACGGAGGAAAAATGAATTTAGATGTCCTCTGTAAAACTTTGAATATAGATTAACAGAAGCTACGTGAGGGCAGAACTTTTGTG
This sequence comes from Gracilinanus agilis, assembly GCF_016433145.1. NCBI lineage: Eukaryota > Metazoa > Chordata > Mammalia > Didelphimorphia > Didelphidae > Gracilinanus > Gracilinanus agilis. The sequence goes on from NC_058132.1 coordinate 634,067,640, forward strand.
TCTTCAATTTTGTGCAGTACCTGACACTCAGAGGGTATCTCATGAGTATTTGTTGTATTGTAGAAGGTTACATTGAACTGGTTTTAAATTCTGTTCATATCATTCTAAGACATCCAATGAACAATTGAAGGTGTCGGTTACTGAAAGTTCAAGACAAAACATTACAAAGACAAAGCCCATCTCCTTCCCATTTTTCATTTTGTGAAATTACAATAATTTAGTTCTTTTTAAATGTGGCAGGCAACATAACGGCCACTAACATCTGCAAGTTTCTCTCTCGTTCAGTGTTAAAAAGCTTATTTTTGATTTTTAAAATTATGAGTTCAGTTGTAATCATTCCAAGACTCCACTTAGGAATTTGTTAACATGCCCATGGCCAGTAACCGAAATTTTTTTTGGTCTAAGGCTAGTCATATCAAAATGAAATGATTTTGGATGCCTCTTTCCTAAAGGGAAATCCAGTACAACCTGCTAAAATTGTCAGTTTAGAAGTAACCTAATAGGTTTAAAAATTACAGCAAATAGGACAAAGACAAAGTCCTGCTCATACCAAATAGGTATAAACATAGTAGAAAATGTGAATAACCTCCTCCTCTGTCCCATTTAGAGACAGGTAACAGAAATATTCAGCTAATGCATGAAATCCTAAAAAAATAACAGATTCGATAACTGATTTCTGGATCTTATTTCTCAAATGAAGAACCTAGCTTTGTTCTGATAGAAGGCCTATCTTTACTTCTAATTCCTGGAAGAAGAAAGGTAAGACAAATGGAAGAAGCAACAATACAAGAAGGGGGCAGGAGGGAGACCAGCAGAGAGAATGAACCAGAGAAAAAGGTCCTGAAGTGAAAGTCAAAGGTTGAAAGAAATGAGGAAAATCTCGCTACTATAAAAATAGATTATTTCACCAGATTCTTGGTTCTTACCTTTAAAGTTCATTCTCTCACTTAGACAGTTTCTCTTTTGATTTTTGGATCCTGCCCAAGTAGACTGTGGGTCACCTCCCCCATTTTCATCTAAATCTAACTTTTCTGGGTTTCATTTCCTCAGTATCTCAGTCTTTCCTGATAAAAATGAATGTCCCCTTGTGTTGTTTTTCTCTTCTAAAATTTGATGCCTTCTCATGGTGTGGACATGACCTAGCTCCACAAAGATAATTCCAGTTGAGTACAAACTGGAAGATCATATCAGCTGGAAAGCATCAAGTAAAACCTGTTGGCTGACTGTCTTCCAACGTCCAAGTGAAAAGCCCAGGGCCAGGAGGTTGGCTGCTAGTAGAGAAAGACATATTTGGCCTTAGAAAATCACCCAATGATCTCTTCATGCGTGGAGGGCACAAAGCATCATGAATGTTTTGTAGATTGGGAATGAGGAAAGAGCATAAGTAAGAGAAAGATATTGCATTAAATGATTAATTTAAATTCAATCCAGGTAACATATTTGTAATTTGAAGAACCACTTAGAGACAGTGTTGTAAAATAAAGTAATGGAGTACTTGAATTTGTCAGTATGGAGAGGTGTTTAGTTCCTAAAACAACAATAGGAAAGTAGGTGCCTTGCCTCTTGCCTGGACTCTTTCTTGCTTGGTTCCATTATCTCTCTTAGAAACTTCGACTCTGGCACCATCTTCTCAGATGATCTCTTTGGAACCACCATTTTGGGAAAAACATAGTCATGCTTCTCCTCAGTTTCCCCTGCATTCTCTCTGAACTTCATTTCCTTTTCATTCACCTTGAAGCTCCACTTCAAACTCAACCACCAGTTTGCTTTCCCACAACCTTATTTCAGAAACCCATGTGTGATGTCTTTCTCCCATTAGAAAATAAGCTTCTTGAGGTTAAAGACTTTGCTTTTATTTGCAATCTTCCCACTTAGCAGAGTTCCTGGCATATTGAGTGGTATTTCATAGACATTCTCTCTGTCTCTCTCTCCTAAATCTTTCCTAGGTCTTTTTCTCATTGCCAACTAGTCCTTGCTAGTAAAATTAATCAACCACTCATTTATTAATTGCCAACTATGTGCCAAGAGCTGTGAGGTGCTAGAGATACAAAGGCAAAAGGTAAATAGTCGCTAATCTTTAAGACTTCACATTCTATTGATGGAGACATCATATAGAGATGATATCCATACTTATACATACATACATACAATCATATTCACACATACTTATAGTGGTATATGTAGATATTTCTATGTATTTATTTAAACCTATACATATAATATACAAAATGGTTTTGAGAGGGTGAGAGAGGAAATTAGGAAAACTGATGTAGAAAGTGGTTCTTAAGCAGAAACTTGAAGAAAGTAAATTATTTTATGAGGTGGAAATGAAAGAATGCATACCACTCATGGGAGACAGCCAGTATGAAAACACAGAGGTGACAGATGGAGGGTCATATGTGAGCAAAAAAGAAGAAGGACAGATTGGCAGAGCATAGACTGTGGAAAAGGGAATTGATGTATAATGATAATGAAAAGCTAGGTTTTGGCCAGTTTGTGAAGGGCTTTATATAGCAAGCACAAGAGTTTTTGTTTGAGCCTAGAGTCCTTTTTTAATTTATTATTCCAAATAGCCATCTATTGTCTTGCTTGTTAAGAATGTTAATATTTTTACATTTTACATTTATTTATGTATGCAGCTAGGTGGCACAGTGGATAGAGGGCTGGATCTAGAGTCAAAAAGATATGTTCAAATTCAGCCTTAGACAAGTGACAAACTGTATAACCCTGGACAAGTCATTTAATCTCTACCTAATTCGGGTTCTTCTTCATAAAGTGGAGATAATTATCAATCCTACCCCTCAGGGTTGCTGTGAGCATAAATTTAAATAATACTTCTAAAATTCTAGAAAATGCTTACAATTCATATTTTTATTGATGAATTTTTTGTGTCCATATGATTTTAGGAAATATTTGTATTCTTAAATATTCCCTTTCAGAATTCATTATATCTTTCTCTCATAATTTTTCTAATAATCTTTTCAGTTTTTTGTTTTCCCTTTCTTTAGTATATGTTAGATTAGAATGCTTTTTACAGTGTCTATTAAAGTATTTTATAATTATTATATTATTTTTAATGTGATTTTATAATTTTGGTTAGTTTTCCTTTAAGGATTTGAACATAATGCCATTTGCTATACATGTACTTAAAGTTTAAGTTTCATCTTTATTGTTCCTTTATGCATGTCGTATTTTTCTTCTGATTTCTTTAACAATGTCAATTTTTAAGTATTGCCATATTTAAATCATCATAACTTCTGGGTTTTTTAATATCTAAAAGAATTGTTCATATATCTTTTTATACTATCAGTACAGTTGTTTTGTATGATAGTTTTTTTTTGTTTTTCCTAAATATCTTCTGCTCTATTTCACTTTATTAAGGAGCTTAATAATTCACATCCATGGCTATAATTGCTACATTTGTTCATTCTTCTATTTAATTATTTGGTACTGATAACTTTTTTATAGGTTTTCAAGTCCATAGTTGAATCAATCCAGCTTTCTCGTACTCATTTTGATTACAATCTCCCTTTTTAAAATTCCTGCTCCCTTTCCCTAGTCCAATTTCCTTGGTATTACTTTTTATTTTCTCTTCATTTAAAAAAAATCTTTTCTAGAAAAGATAGGATTGTAGAAATTGTCACTGCCATCTACCACAATTCATTCTCTTAAAGTAACTTCATTATTATCTTCAATGTCTAGAACCATTGCTTACCTTCAACTTCTTGAAATCCCTAGTTTCCTTTTTAGACTCAGTTTAAACACAACTTCTAAACAAGGTTTTTATGTCTCTCCATTGTACCCCACTTCCTCCAATTGTTTTGTATTCACTTTGTATAAAGCTATTTTGCTTTGACCCTGATCAGACATCCATGTCTATGCATAACTTCAGTCTTCACTGTCCTGTTTGCTCTCATTCATTCCTATATTTATGCTATTTTCTACATTTTAAATTTCTTTTCTAAGTATCTTTTCAGATCTCAATCATTCTCAACACTCATTCCATAGGCCAGCTTCCAGAAAGTCTTCTATCATGCTGGGGAATTATAATATAGGTTGACCGTACTGTGCATTTGGAACTTATACTCATGATTATTAGGGTATTTACCTATGCATATGTTGTATATCCTTTATTCATTTATGTTTCTTAGTGTTTTTATTTTTCAGTTACATGTAAAAATAATTTTTGACAATTGTTTTTTGGCATTTTGAAATTCATATTTTCTCCTCCCTTTCCCACCCCTACCTAAGGCTGTGGATAATATGATATAGGTATTAATACCCATACTTTCATGTAATGCATATTTTGACATTGCTCATGTCATGATAGAAGATACATATCCCATATGCAATAACAATCTCATGAAGGATATATAATGTAAGATGGAAGGTTTTGATCTGCATTTGGATTCCAATAGTTCCTTCTTTGGCCATGGATAGCATTTTCTTCATGAGTCCCTTGTAGTTATTTTGGAGACTTGCTTTGCTGACAATAGTTTAGCCCTTCACCGTTGATCATTGCACAATATTTCTTTACTGTGTTCATTTTTCCTCTGCTTTTGCTCACTTCACTTTGCAAAAGTTTATAAGTTTTCCTAATTATTCCTTATGGAGAAATAGTGTTCCTCTCCAACCAGGTGCCACAACTTGTTCATTCAATCCCCAAGTGTTAGACAACCCTTAAGTTTTCAATTCTTTGCCACTACAAAAAGAGCTGCTAAAAATATTTTGGTACAGGCAGATCCTTTTCTCCTAATCTCTGATCTCTCTGAGATATAGACACAGTAGTGGTGTTGCTGGGTCAAAGGATATGCATAGTTTTGTGGTTCTTTGAGCTCGGTTCCATATTACTCTCCAGAGTGGTTACATTAGTTCCCAATTCCACGAACAATGTATTAGTTTACTAATTTTTCCACATCCTCTCCAACATTTATCATTTTTCTTTTTGGTCATATCAACCAATCTGGTTGATAGGAGGCGGTATGTCAGATTGTTTCATTTATTTACATTTTATTTTTATAAGTGAATGATCTTATAAAACAAAGCCCCAAAACATGTACCCAAATAAACAAGTGAAAAATCATGTGCTTTTCATCTGCATTCCTACTCCAAAAGTTATTTCTCTGGAGCTGGATGACATTTATTGTTAGAAGTCTTCCAGAATTGTTTTGGATCGTTGTATTGCTGATAGTAGCTAAGTCTATAACACTTGATCCTTCTACAACATTGTTGTTGCTATATACCATGTTTTCCTCATTCTGCTTATTTCACTCTGCTTCAGATCATGTAGGTCTTTCTAGCTCTTTCTGAAACCTGTTCATCATTCACAGCACAATAGTATTCCATCACCATCATATATCACAATTTGTTCAGTTTTTCACCAATTAAACAACATCCCTCTATTCTTTTCCACCACAAAAAGAGCAGCTATAAACATTATTGTACAAGCAGGTCCTTTCCCATTTTTTAATCTCTTTGGAATACAGACCTAGTAGTTATTGTATTATTGTATCAAAGGATATGCACTGTTTTATCGTCCTTTGATCATAGTTCCAAATTGCTCTTCAGAATAGTTGAATTACTATCAGAACTCCACCAGCAGTGTATTAGTGTCTCATTTGTGCCACATTCCCTCTAACATTTATCATTTCCCTTTGCTGTCATATTGACCAATCTGATAGTTGTGAGGTGGTACTTTAGAGTTGTTTTAATTTGCATTTCTCTGATTAATAGAAATTTGGAATTTTTGTGTCTATAGATAGTTTTATTCTCTTTCTCTGAGAATTGTCTATTCATATCTTTTGACCATTTCTCAATTAGGGAATGTTTATACTCTTATAAATTTGACTCAGTTCTCTATATGTTTGAGAAATGGCGCTTTTGTCAGAGATATGTGCTATAAAATTTCCCCCAAATTTGTTGTTTCCTTTCTACTCTTGGTTGCATTGGTTTTATTTGTGCAAAATATTAATTTAATGTAATCAATATTGTTGATTGAATTTTTCATAATGCCCTTTATGTTTTTGGTCATAAATTCTTCCCTTATCCATAAGTCTGACACTAAACTTTTCCATGTTCCTCTAATTTGTTTATGGTGTCACCCTTTATTTCTAAATAAAGTATCTGTTTTGAATTTATCTTGGTGTAAGATGTTGGGCCTTACCTAACCTCTGCCATAAAGTTTTCCCATTTTCCCAACAGTTTTTGTCAAATAGTGTTTTCCCCAAATGCTTGGATCTTTGGTTTATGGAACACTATGTTGCTATGGACAGTAACTGTAATGTCTTGATTATCTAATCTATTCCACTGAGCAACCTCTATATTTCTTAGCCTGTACAAGAGTGTTTTGATAACTGATGGTTACTGCTTTATAGTATAGTTTGATATCTGGAGCAACCAGGTCTCCTCCCTTCATATTTTTTCATTAATTCCCTTGACATTCTTAGGCTTTCATTCTTCCAGATAAACTTTGTAGTTATTTTTCTAGTTACATGAAATAATTTTGGGAGATTTTGATTGGTATGGCACTGAATGAGTAAATTAATTTAAATATGATTGTCATTTTTGCTATATTGGTTTGACCTATCCATGAGTAACTAATGTTTTTTCAGTTGATTAGGTCTGACTTTATTTGTGTGAAGTGTTTTGTAATTGTGTCCATATAGTTTGTGGGTTTGTTTTGGTAGCTATATTCCCAGGTACTTATATTGTCTAGAGTTATTTGATTGTAATTTCCTTTTTTATCTCTTGCTCTTGGGTTTTATTAGTAGTACATAGAAATTCTGATGATTTGTGTGGATTTATTTTGTATCCTATCACTTTGCTGGAGTCATTGATTATTCCTATTATTCTTTGGTTTTTTCTCTAGGAGTACCATCATATCATCTTCAAAGAGAGATAACTTTGTTTCTTTACTGCCTATTCTAATTCCTTCAATTTCTTTTCCAACTCTTTTTGCTATACTGAGTATTTCTACTACAATATTAAATAATGATCCCTTCAATCACTTATAAATTAATATTTCAAATCCTGGTTAAAATAGAAAAGTTAGATGATCCTCAAGTCATTATAGGTTTAAATATCTCATCTATGAAGATTCATCATGATTCAGTGGAAAGGATTCAAATTATGACCATAGGACCTTCTCTAACTTCACTTAATCCCATCATCTTTCTTTTGTTAATTATTTCCTATTTACCTTGTAAAAAGCTCTTTGTATATATTTTTTGCATATTGTCACTCCCATTAGATTATAAACTCCTTGTTGACAAGGACTGTCTTCTCTCCATCTTCTGTATCACTAGTAAATGGCACATAGTAGGCATTTAATAAGTGGTTATTAATTGATTGCTTCTGTTGCTATGAACAAGTTACTTTACTCCCTTAGACCTCATCTCATTGATGAACCATCTAGCCCTGGACTTGATAACTTCTAAGTACTTTTTCAGCCTTTTGTTTATGATATTGTGATTCTACATCCCTATGTAATCATTCCTGCTTAAGAAATACCCTTTAAGATTCCTATAAATAGGAATTAATATTATATTTTTAGAAAGTTTTATTGTAGTAAGTGTAGCCATAGCAACTAGACTCCATTTTGGAAATTTCCACTCTGACTAACTCCACTGAAAAAATACTACATGTAAATTTCTATTTTTTGACAATATTCCACATAAGTTTCAGAAAGATCCTCCAACAATGTAAGATACAAGGCCTTGAAGGACCAGGCTACCTGCTAACAGGGCAATCCATGAGTAAGGTTATGATCAATTGAAGGTTAAAACATCATAAAGTGAAAAGCTACAACTGGGATGAAGAGATGTCGCTTCATCTCCCTGCCATGTAAAACACTGAAATAATTAAAATGAAGAGCTACAGGTGAAGAATAAAGCCCATATCCCAATAGTAGGCATGGAAGTATAGAGATGGTTCATAAGACCATTAGAAACGCAGTAAAAAAAAACACAGTGGATAATAAGTATCCTGAGACTGGAGTCAGGAAAACCTGAGTTCAAATTTAGCTACAGAAGCTTACTAGTTGTAAGTGACTAATTACAATTTATAAGAACCTGAACAAGTCAGTTAATCTCTATTTGCCTCAGTTTCCTCAACTATAAAATAGGGATAATAATATCACCCACCTCCCAGGGTTGTCATGAGGATCAAATGAGATAAGAAATGTAAAATTCTTATCTCAAACTCTGACATATATTAGATGTCTAATAAATGTGTTTTCCCTTCCCCACCAGATCATAATCTTTCTATTTGGAGATGAAGTTATATGTCAGCCTGTACCCATAAAAGCCTGGGAAATTTCCTTGGGGAATTAAATTGGCACATATTGAGGGGTCAAAGACTTGTTACACTCTTCTTAAGAGGACCCACATTCTCATGGGCATTATTAAACCAGGGAATCATAAAGTATATATTTTGATATTTGAATTGTTAAAAGGACTGGAGCATCCCAATGCAACACAAAATGCTAAGGTGAAAGAGAACAATCATGACATTCACTTGGGCAACTTTTGATATGCCTAACCTTAGATTAGATGTAAAATTCTCTAGAATAAATAACTTTGCTTTATGATCACATCCTTAGTACATTGCATGTAGTAGCCACTGAATAGAAATTGAGTTAATATTTTTTCTTTCTTGTGACTTTAATTTTTAATAAAACTAGTAATTACCATTTCTGCTATTTGTAGGAAAATAATTGATGCCTTTAAACAGCCTCATTATTCAGTAAAGAAAATGAGATTAATGTCAACAGAGGATAATTTGCTATGTGACCTGTCTGGGAATGATTAAAAAGGTCACTATTTCTAAGACAGAATTGAGAAGTTCCTTAGACAGCTTCTTACTAGTCCATCCATCCTCTATCCCTTCAGGAAATTGGAATTCTATTGGGCAAGGAAACTTATGAAGACTGAGTCTTAATGACATGTACACTGTCTTAGCCCATAATTTGAAGCAGATAGCTGCAGAGTCTCTTATCTTCTTTCTTCCCATTTCTTTTCCATTGAATGAAATGACATCCCATCTATGTAATATCAATGTTTCTGAAAAGCTGATGTTAGAATGGATGGGATTTGGCATAGAGCTGCCCCCCCATCATCTTAGTACTCAACTAGCCTCATAATATGACCCATCTCCATGTTGGCAAACCTATGGCACATGTGGAGGGGGCTGCCCCATTCCCCCTTTCCATGCATGCCTGAGGACATTTCTCACATCACCCTTGAATCTCAGGCTTCCTTAAACTTTCCCCTCCTAAGCCACCAAAAGTCAGTTGAGTTAATTTGAATTGGGTAGGGAGGTCTAGCATATTAATTTCCTACAGGAGAGTTTAAATATCATCTATGCTATCTTTTCTCATACCTATGACTTCTTGGAGTTGCTGCTACTTTTATTAAAAATATTGTACTGATTTTAGGCATTGATGCTTCAGAAGAAATTATGCTATCCATATTTCACTTTCTTTTAGTCTAGTGCTTCTTGCTAAAGAACATTTTGATATTTGAAAACCATCTCTGTTGGCTACATATCCGATTCACCTGTAGCTTCACTTCAAACACAAAGTACCTAAGACAATCAATTGTTAAATCAGATGTAGATGCCAAGAGCAAAATGAATTATTTACTACAAAGTCAATCCATATCAACCAAAGTGATAGTAAACAGAAAAGTGATGCTCATTACAAGAATGGAGCTCATTCAACAGTAGGTTTATTACAGATAAGCTCAAAGAAAAACACTATGAATTGATAATTAATATAGGCTGACATGGTGGGAGGCTGCTTGCTTTGAAGCCAGTTTCAAAATCATCAGACATGAGATCCCAGTGTTTGCCCATTTCTGTTTTCTGACACTGAGATTTCATGTTTAGCATTGCCAGTGGGTGTTACTGTTGGGAATACAGACAACAATGTGGAAATAAGCACTGTCTTCAGGAATAGCAAAGATTAGTGCATCACCCGATGCATTCTTAATAGTCTTTGTTAGATATACTGCATTGTTGTCCAGGAGCCCATCATTTTCCCATTTTAACCGTTGGTCTAAAAATCCAAGTTCCATTTCAAACATTGTTCTGAATCTGCTATTCACTTCTCAAAACTGCTTTTTAAAAAAAATAAATGCATTGCGTTCAATCATCAGCAGTGATGAAAATTCATGTGTCCATCTTCTTACCAAAGAAGCCTCTTATCCTAAGTCTACATATTCAGGAATGGAGAGATATTATATTATAATATCTTTATTTTATAGAAGTAGGCAGGGGAACCCAGAGAGGTCAAGATGCCTATCCATGTTTACAAAGCTAATAGAGAAGGTCTTGTAGCATCAGTGATATGCTTTTATCACTCTCTCATACTTCTTCAACTTCATGGTATTGATCAATATGAATCCATGACTCTAATTATTCAACCTCATAATCATGGGCTTCTTTGTCATACAGGCCTTTTGAAACTTGCCATAAAGTTGGTGATTAAAAGAAGAGTTGAGAACTGGCGTCCTCTTGAAAAATCTTGTTGACAGCATATTTTAAAATTATTATGATGCTCATTTCCCATGTGGAGACCACCAGAGAAAGGTGCAGAGAACATCTGCCTAACCAGAAATAAATAGTAATTTCCACTTGATGAATATCTCTAACTAGAAGTTTTTTCTACTGGAGACAAATGATTAAAAAATCCATCCTTAGGTCCATTAAGGTATGGGCTAGAAAAGGTTACTTTCAGAGAGGCCACCGTTATAGAAATAAGAACAGTATAAGGTCAGATTTACTTAGATTCTGGCTCAAAGTAGGGAGAGGGGATGGGTATGGCTGTTGCCATCTGGTGGCTTCCTATTTAATTTGATCACTCTCCCTAGCTAGCTACCGGATTTTGTTGTTCCTTTCATGATAAAAGAATACCACACTTTCTATTTCCTCCTTTTAAATGTTGTTGCCCTGGAACAAAAACTTGATTGCTCTTCCTTTGTTATAGCCCTGTCCAGTTGGATTATTTTAAACATACACAATCTAATTTGTGTTTCAAATAGTAGATGCTAACTAATAATCAGAGTAGGTATTGTCAAGGAAGAACTGTACTAGTTAAGTGTGAATTATTCAATTGCTACTGACATGACAATATCTAATTGAGGCGGATAATTCTATACATTATTTTGAGTTGCCATACAATCAGCATGATATCATCTCAGAATAGGAGCGTCCAGAGAACTTCATTCTCTACAGCAATGCTGTCCTGTTCTTGGTCTTTGCACAATGCATTTTCCACTGAACTGGCAAATACTTCAGTAAGTATGTCTTCCTGTACATAGATACATACATACATATATATATATATACATACATACGGATCAATATATATAGCTATATAGATATAAATGTCTATACACATTTTTCTGTTTACATTGTCAGAGTTTTTTAAGCAATTGTTTTTCTTGAGGGAATATTGATTGTTTTGTTTTATTTTTTAGTTGAGCAGATTAAATAACCCAAAATATGTTTATGCCACTATTTGAAGTCCTTTAATTCAACCTTTCCATCAGTGTTTCTTTTATGTATAAGAGGACTTCCTTTATCTTCTTTTGGTATTTGACCATATAGATATCTATTTTCATCTGTGACAATGGGAAATGAAAGTTATTGGTGAAAGTGACCTAGGGTTTCTACACTTTAGACATCTGTGCCTTTCGATGAGAATATTCATACCATTTGGTTAGAGTTGTTGGTTTTTTTTTTATAAGGTGGCACTATAGAATCAAATCGTTAAGTACCTTCATGTTTTGTTTTATTCATATAATTAGGGGTTGATTTAGACAGGACAAAGGAAGCCACTATGCTGATTTTCCTGGGAGCTGTTGAAGGCAGAGATTAGTATGCATAGCTGAATTTTATTTATGCCTCATAGAAATAATAACAACCTACCTGACTAATACTAAGCCTGTTAAGTGAGACTGACAGGAATGAAGATCTAAGATCAAAGATTTTCAAAGTCTGTGAATGCGTGGACTAAAAGTGACAGAATGTGATTTTATGTGCTTGATTGTAGAAACATGATGGAGATATGAATCCTTAAATTTATTTAATTTTTAACATGCTAATCTCATCCAGGAGGTGAAAGCGACAGTATGTTTTTTTCATTCATGTTCCAAAGAGCAAAACTGACCATAAGTGATACAATAGGGGGTTTTAATAAAAGATAATTTCTTTAAGGGAGGACTTGTTCTGTTTTTAGCTTTGTATCTATGGCATTATTTGTATCTATGACATTGCTTAGCATGAAGTGGGTGCATAAAAAATGTCTATCATATAGAATAGAAGAGAGTATGATGGGATAGGATAGATTGGAGTAAGACAGGTATAATGTAGGACAGAATAGAATAGAGTAGACTGGAAAATCAGAGCAAAAGAACCAAAGGACCGAGAACCAAAACAATCATGACCCATACTGAAGGGAAATTCTCTGAATCATAGATGTAGGATTGGAAGGGATCTTAGGTCATCTAGTTCAAACCCTTTATTTTATACTTGAGGAAAATGAGAGGCTAAGAAATTAAATGAATTGCCTGTAGAAATATAGTTATCAAGTAAACAGAGTAAGGATTTGAATCCAGGTCTCCTCATTCCAAATACAGCATTCTTTTCGTTGCACCATTCTGCTTCCATTTCCTATGAAAGATACAGTTAAAATAAGAGATTTAAACTTGGTAGGGACCTTGTCCAAATTCCTCATTTTTATAGTGAATGAAATGAAGAAATGGATTTCCCCAGAGTCACAGGATAGTGCACAACAGAATCAGAATTCTAATAGGAGATCCAGCATGTTTCCCATTAAATAAAATTTTCTCTTTCTGGAATTGATGATTTTGCATTCAACATTCAGGGTAATTAGCAGTCCTCTACCCTTAGTTTTCCCAAATATTATGACTGACTTTTTGTATTTAAAAGAGACACACATTGTTTTATTTAATCAAACATTCTCTGTTGGTTTAAAAATACTGCACACCAACCTCCGTAACACATCTTATGAGGAGAAGCAAAAGTAGGGAATGATACATTCTGTTAGAAGCAACTTGGTGTATGGAGAGTGTAAGAAAACAAATCTTGGATCTGAGAATATGAAATCATAATTCAACTTCTGGCTCTGATATTTACCAGGTATATAACCCTATACTCTTAATCTTTTTCAGTCACAATTTGCACATCTATAAAATGGGACTACTAATCATTTTTCTATCAATATCAAAGGGTTGTTTTGGAAGGAGTGAAAAGATTTTTAAACCTTGTAAATACTCGGCAATTTTTAGATAATTGGATGATGTCAAAGAGATAAGTATACATTGAAGAAATATAAATAAAAGCATATAAACAAGCATATAAACAAAGGTAAGCCAATAATTGTTAACTATAGACACTCTTCATGTAGTAGGCACTTTACAGGTAACAAAACTTTTCACATAATTTTCTCATTTTATTTTCACTACTCAACACAGCTAAAATAAAATCAATAATCTATACCAACTCTTCCTCCAAATTTTCATATTTATATTGTGGGTGCTGTTGTCCTGCTTTGCAACATTAGTCATCCTTTGCCCTCCCTTAATCCTCAAATCCTTTATACAATTCATACTAAGACTATTATTGTGCTGCTATAAAATTTCTTAGTATTTGTCCTCTATTTGGTGGTCACCACTCTAGTCTAGATCATCATCAGTTCTCATTGAGACTATTACAAAAGCCTCTTAACTGGGTTTCTGACTTCAAATCTCTTCCTTCTCTAAACCATCTTCCATGTCAAAATTATAATAGCTTAGCATTTATATAATATTTTAATGTTTACTTCATATTATTTCCTCATATGATTCTGATAATGATAGTGCAGCAAATAGAGATCTAGGCTTGGAGTCAAGAAGATTTGATTTCATGTGTGGGCTCACCATTTACTACCAGTGTGACCTTAGGCAATTCATTTCATTTCCATCTGTTTCAGCTTCCTCGAATGTAAAATGAAGATTCTAACCATGTCTACTTCTCAAGTCTATTGTGAGGATCAAATTATATAATATTTTAAAGCATCTTGCAAATAATAAGTCCTATATGAATACTAATTATTGTCATTATGATGTGTAACAGTTATATCATTTTTTTCAGAAGAGGAAAATAATTCTGAAAGAGTTTAAATGACTTGACCAGGGTCATACATCTAGCATTTAAATTTAAACTTAGGTCTTCCTAACTCTGAGTCCAGTGTTCTTTCAGGTCTTCCACCTATCTTGCAAAAAGATTAATCTGATTATTACCTCTGGAATAAAACACAAATTCCTGAGCTTGGCATTTAAAGTCCTTTACAATCTTATTCCAACCTTATTTTCCAAATATATAGTATTGCACATTTCTCCCCATTCTATACTATTTTCCAACCAAACTTGTCTAATACCCCACCCCCAAGTCAGCATCCTATCTTCCACCAGTTTCTTGTACACAAACTCTCTTCCATATACCTAGAATGCCTTCTCTCTTTATGTATGCCTTCTGGATTGATGAGGTCTTTTCAGATTTCAGGTTGAATGAACCTCCTATATACTCTGTGGAAAGCCATGATTTAAATTCTAGAGAAGGATCAATCAAAGTATAAATTTCCAAATGAAAATATGTGCCCACATTCTAGAATGTCATGATTCTTGTCATCATCAAAGTCATAGTCTTCATGCCAATGTGGACAAAATCCTGGTTTATTATATTGTTACATTAATTATATTATATTATCATATTATATTGTATTATATCATATAGCATATCATATTAATGTTCTCATGTTATGTTATGTTATATTAATTATATATTTCTGTGCCTGAGAGTCCGCATCACTATCTAATAATCTCTCATTCTACATACACACATAAACTATCAGGCAAGAGAATGTGGATACAACAACCAGAGGCAAATTTCAATCAATTCAACTAAGATTTGACTTAAGTTCACGATATTAATGATTCAAAGATGAAGAAGGAAAAAGGCTCCACCCCAAGGTTAAGTTCATAAAGTTTATTAAACTAAGAAGGAAGGCAACTCAAAATCCAAATGCATGCCCTACAGACACTGCTAGAATAGCATAAATTTTAATAAAAAATGAAAACACTAAAAATATTGCTTACTTTATCAAATAGGCTTTTTAAACAAGGCATATACTGGTTGTTTATCTTTAAAGAACTTCATTTGAAAAAATTATTGCTGATATTTAATAATAGTCTTGTATCATCTGGCTCATGCTTGAGGCCAGCCTGTTACTTTCATTTCCCCTATTTAGTCTTCTTTTGTCAACCTTACTTTCTGTTTTAGAATCAATACTAAGTGTTGGTTCCAAAGCAGAAGAGCAGTAAGAGCTAGGCAATTGTGGTTAAGTGACTTGCCCTGGAGCACACAGCTAGTAAGTGTCTGAGGTCAAATTTGAACCCAGGACTTGGCATTCTACTCACTGAGCCACTTATCAATCCTTCCTATTTTGTCTTGATTCTCATGCAAGGAATTTCTACATAATACCACCTGTAGTAAACAATTTAATTCTTGTTAGCTACAGTATACAATTATTTTTTCTTTGAATAAATAATATGCTTTCTGGAGAAGAAGGTAAGGAAAGAACAAGAAAATGCTTGTTCATTAATTTACAGAAGTAAAACGATGTTGAAATTTTAGATATTAATCATGGAGTGTTAGCACTGAAATCTAGAGAATGTAGTTAATCCACTGCAACTTCTCATTTTACCAATAAGCAAGAGTGTGCTGAAGCATGTCATTATCACTCAATATAGTTCGAAGAAGCCAAATAAGGCTATTTTTGCTTCTTTTCCATACTTTGAAGTTTCATTGCATCGTGAGTTCATTGGTGTGCTTAATCATTCCACCAATACAGATTGCAACTCATCCACATTTTCTTGTTTTGTAGATCATTAGGTCTGGAATGATTCCTCCATCTCTCACATTCAATGGCAGGTCAGGTCCCTACAGTGTTACTACTACTCTATATACCTTGTGTGTTCTGGGGTATCTTTAAGGGTTAAAAAGCTGTTTTATTTTGATTCTTTCAAGACCCTTCCACTGCATTCTGCCCATGATGATCAGTAGATATCAATCAGTTAGCAAAGATTGAGTTTTTGGAAAGGGATATTTATTAATACATTTTTGTTGTTTCAGTTATGAAGATACTTGTTGTGATCCCACTTGGGATTTTCTTGTGTTCTAATATCTGTATAATGCCATAGAGGAGTAAATTCTGTTTCTACTTAAATTACTTATATTGATGAAAATTGATAGCAATTGCAATAATACTTGTTATGTCATTTTACTTTTTTCTCTCCTCCCTGACCAAAAACATTTATAACAAGGTATCCCACAAGTCTATATGGAACTCAGAGGAAGTCAGGAGAGGGTGGACTCAGGCTTAGAAGGCACATGTTGTGAGGGAGTAACACATAACACTTATTTGTTGAAAGTTCTTTCTTCTCCTTTATGGGGTATTTATCTTATTCCCCTAAGGCTTGGTGCAGTTTTCTGGCTCATAAATTCTGGAAGATCTTTCCCAGGTATGTCTACTTTGATCTTGACTCCAGAGGAAGATACCATGTCAGTTTTTCCAAGGTTTCTGCTATAATTAAGGAAACTATGGAAAGTTTAAAATTCCCCACCTTCCAAAATCTACAAGGTTCTCCTTTGTTAGAAGTGAGTGAGATTGAGAAGACCGAGGTCAAGGCTGAGGTTAGGGCTTTCCCCTATCCCACAAGAAATTGTTTCTTAGGGACTTGACTGAAGATTTCTTCTACTAAGATATTGGTTGCTCTAATGACTGGGTTGTGAAATGATTTTATTTAAAGGAGACTCATAGAAGATGATCACCTGTCCTCAGCCAATGCCTTGTTTAAAATCTAGTTCATGTCTCTGATTGGTCCACTGAGAAAGGTATCAAAGCATAGCATCTTATCATTTAGAGTACATAACTGGACCAGATCAATCCCTACCTTCACACTGTGAAATTCTTGTCTATATTCCTCTGTACATATTTCATAGATTATCTTTCCACCATATTGGAAGTCTCCCTCTGATTCTTTCAATATTTCATGAATACAATTGAGGTACCTGGGCTCTGGTTTTTAGTTTAAGAGTCCCCTGTGTAATATTAAAATATTTTATGAATTGGGCAGCTGGGTAGCTCAGTGGAGTGAGAGTCAGGCCTAGAGACAGGAGGTCCTAGGTTCAAACCCAGCCTCAGCCACTTCCCAGCTGTGTGACCCTGGGCAAGTCACTTGACCCCCATTGCCCACCCTTACCAATCTTCCACCTATGAGACAATACACCAAAGTACAAGGGTTTAAAAAATATATTTTATGAATTCTATACAGCTAAGTGTAGGTGAAGGTTAGTGGGGAAAGAGTACCACAGAATCAAAAAAAAAAGGGAGAAAGGTACGAATCCCAGGGAGTGTCACCTTTGAATGAGAAATCTCCCTCTTCCTCACTTTCCAGACAGTGACAGCTAAAAGTTATCCACACAGTAGAGACACTAGGGGCAGCTAAGTAGCTCAATGGGAAGAGAGATAGAACTGGAGTCTGGGGTTCCTGAGTTCAAATATGGCTTCAGATACTTCCTAGCTGTCTGATCCTGGGCAAGTCATTTAACCCCCATTGCCAAGACCTTACCACTCTTCTAGTTCGAAACTGATACTTTGTACTGATTCTGAGATAAATGGTAAGGGTTTAAAAAAACTAGTTAAAAAGACTTCCATCTGGGCATGTTGCCCTTACAAAATCTTACAAAATGACTGAAAATTAGTCCTTCAAATAGTGTCTGTATTTGTAGGAATTACTTTTCTGTCTGTGAAAGCAAAATAAATGGTGTTTTTTCACCTTTTTGGAGACCTTTCCTGATTCTCTCAAACTATGAGCATCCTTCCTTGAAGTTACTTTGTATTTTTTCTGTATATGTTCTGTATAGATTTATTTGGGTGCATGGTTTCCCCTCTCCCCACTCCAGCAGAATGTAAGCTACTTTAGGGTACAAAATGTTATTTATATCTTTTTTCTCCCATTGCTTAGCACAGTACCTGCTACATAATAAGATTTTAATATTTTTTTAAGTTGAATTGACACCATATAACTGAATGGTGCAATCATCTTTATTTGACTGATAATGTGTTTTATAGCATCTATTATGAGTCACCATTAATAATATGGTTCCCTTTACACTCTGTATTTTTTTATTGTCCTTTGATTTATCTGAAATTTTTTATTCTTTTGACATTATGGTGTTCCATGATTGTCAAACATATTATATCATTGAGAGACTGGTGGTATGAATAAAAAATGAACTTTTATGGCAAAGAGAATCTTGAAAGTGCAATGCAATTTATCAAATGCAATTTAATATCTCTTCTTCCAATTCTGAATCTAGTTCATTATCCATCTTCAACACATGTCCATAATAGTATTGATAGACAGGTAGAGGCACGGACACGGACGCAGATATAGGTATGGGCATGATCATGGCCATGTACTTAGATATAGACATCGATATGAATATAAACATGTTCACAAATATGAAAATAAATATAAATGAAGACATGTGCATGGGCATAGACACAGGCATTAAAGAACTTGAAAAATAGGCAGTGTGGATTTTTCATCCATTTTGTTTTTCTAGCTTGAAGAGTTTAGATGGTCATTTTTAATATTTATAAATGTGATTGAAGATATTTTACTCAGGGTTCAAAGGAACTAATACAAAGTAGCTATTTTCTTTAACATGTAAATTACTAGTATGAATTTAGTGAGTCTTTAGTATGAGATGTAATAATGATTGACATAAACATTCATATTGAAATTGATAGAAAAATTATTTCTCCTATTAAATCATAGCTCAGGAGGAACCTGATTATTTATTTAATCTACTGTAGTTTAAGGGTTAGTTGAAAATATTGAATACTTGTTGTACTGAACAACTGCTGCCGTCCCTTTAAACTCCCAAATTCTGTGATTCTATCGTTCTCCAAATTGAAGGACACAAGCATGTTCCTCTTGACGGCGGTACTCTGTCTTTTGTCCTGAGTGTACATGAATCGAAGAGTTGTTTATTTAACACCTACTAATCCCAGACACTATGCAAGGACCTAAAGATACAAAAACAAAACTGAAAAGGTGAATAAAATTTCCTTTTATTGTGAGGACAAAATTCCACTGGGATAAAACCCTTCTAATGGATAAAAGATAAAACATGCAGACAAGCTAAAAATCGGTATTATCATGACAATATTAAGTAAATAATTTCATTAAATGGTGAGATTTCTTGGTTCCTAATGAGTCATAGGATTATAGGATCATAACATTTATATTTGGAAGGAACCACAGATTATTTAGTTAAAGCTCCTTATTTTACATTTAGAGGAAATTGAGGCCCAGAGAACAAAACTAGTTTGCTCAGAGTCACTCTACAGTGCCAACATTTAAATACACATATTCTGGAGGGTTCAAATCCACCGCTTCCTAATCCAGTCTTCTTTTTTACAAGATTGTTCATAGATAAAACTAGATATTTAAAAAAGTAGTAATGGTGATATAATTTCAACTAGAAAGCTTTACTAAACTCTAAATGGAATTAGAATCTCTTATTCTATATTGTTTCCAAAGCAGTGTGAGGTATTCATGTATATTCTGTTCCTTAGTTATCATTTTTTAGAAAAAAAAAAAGAAAACACATTTTGGAGTTCTGACTTGTGATTAATTGGTTCTGATGAGGACATTTTTTAAGCACTTCAGAAGCCATTACTCTGCAATTTATAATTTTAGAGAGGTGTCTTTAGGTGCTGAGAGATTTCATTCTTCTCTCAGGGTCACCTATCCAGACTATTCAGAGACAGAATCTGAACCTAGATCTTTATTTCTGAAGTAAAAGCCAGCTCTATATCCAATACTCCAAGGCATATGTATTGTCAGAAGTATGAGAAACTAGTTAAAAGGGAGTAAGGAGACTAAATTAAGTGCTCATTATTTTATTTCTTATGTACATATACTTGATAAACTCTGGAATTTATTTCCTTTTATGTTGCATAAGGAATATGGGAAAGTTACCAAAAACAAGAGTTAAAGGGATGGGAAAAGGTTGGCAACTTCTGCACGCCATTGAAAATTAAAGACAGAGAATTTAATATTTCTCTAGGCACATTCTCAATTGAATTACTTTCTACTTTTTTGAATGAAGACTATTTCTCACAATGTTGCAAACATTCAGGAACTCTTCAATGAGTTGGTTTTAAAGTTTTTAAACTTGTCTTCTTCATCAGCTCCCAACTCTATTCCAAGGGAATCATACAGTGCTAGAAAGATCGTTTAAGTCTACTCATAGGAAGAAAAAGTTATTTAGAGAGTTGGTAATAAACTTACCCCTAAGTTCAGTAGCAGCATACCTCATCAAAAATGGCTTGGCTTAATTCCATCTTCAACCAGTTATTGTTGGTGTTTTTTTTTTCCTCAAGGAAACATGGTGAAATATCACCGTACCTACATACAATGTGCTTCTTAATGGGTTTATTTCATTTTGTTGCTTATCAAACTCAGAGTTAAATATTGACCCTTTTGAAGCCTTGTAAGTGAAGATTAAAGCATTCTAACACCCTTGTCTACAGGTGTGCCATGTTGAATTATGGTCCTCGCATAATTCATAGAATGAAAAAGCTGCACCCAGGAACAAACTGTTAATCAGGGCAGAAGCATAGCAGATCAATCTTTGATTCGTCTATTCACAACCCCTGTTTATTTGGCCACATTAGAGAACAGCCGGGTATGTTGGAATGGATTCTTAGAAATGATGGATGTAATTGTCAAAACTGCCAAGGTCAATGTATAATGTTCAAAAAAGAACCAACTCATTTCAAGCACCTTCCATTTATCATTCATGCAATTTGACCCCCAGTTCTCTTTGTAATAACATACTCTGAAGGAACACTGCTGTGTTCATTCCTATATACTCCTGTGTACTTTTAAATACCATGCAGGTCACAGCCTTTCGAAGAGACAGGGAGTACTTATGTAGAACTTTTCTGTCCTTCTTAAAGATGTTAAAAGCGTTAGCTAAAAATATGGGTTTAATCAAGAAACAAAGATTAATGAATCCATATTTAATGGGTACATTGTCTTCTAGAAGAATGTTTTGGGACAATGAGAAAAGATATTTCCTCGAATCTTGTATTTATATGCAGTCGGAATATTTCTTCAACTAATAATTTTGAAAGGTTTTTTTGTTGTTGAAAAGATCTAGTTATGATTTCGTGCAAGACTATCTCTCTCTTTTGCAACTGTTGAAAATTTAATGCAAGACTATCTATCTGTCTAAAACTATTGAAAAAGAGCTAAACACCTTCATGATTAACTTTGAATATTTACTTTAAAATGTGTCCAATTTGAAAAGTTTTGTTGTGGCTGGGAGGGCTGATCAACAATTAGGTAGATAAAAGAAATTAGAGGCAGTACATTGTAGTAGAGAGGCCACCCCTGAACTCAAGAAGAACACAGTTTTAGGGCGTGCCTCTGAATATACTAGCATAAAAGGATGCACTGTGTACCTCGGGAAGTCCCTACATCAGTGAAATCTTTTCCAAATTTTGAAATACACATATAGTGTTTGGGGAGTTCAGAGCCTGGACATAGCTTTGCTTCTGATTTAAGCAGGCTGTGTAACTTTGGCTAACTGTTTTCTTTCTTTTTTTCTTTTTAAACCCTTAACTTCTGGGTATTGGCTCATAGGTGGAAGAGTGGTAAGGGTGGGCAATGGGGGTCAAGTGACTTGCCTAGGGTCACACAGCTGGGAAGTATTTGAGGCCAGCTTTGGCTAACTGTTTTCTACCTATAGTGTGAGGAAATAGGAATAGATAAGGAAGTAGGACTAGATAAGTTTAAAGCTCTCTTCTAGTTCTAATTTCCTCTGATTCTTGGTTTTAATTTTGGTGTTCCCAAACATTTGGACTCAGTGGCTTCTGATACATACATACATATATATGTATATATGTATGTATACATATATACACACATACATATATATATGCACATATATGCCTTTCAATTTAAAAACCAAGGTTCTATAATAATATTACATCTCTGGTATTTAACACCTCTAGAGCTGAAAGGTTCCTCAAAAATAATTTAATTCTCCTTTTCTCATCTTATGAATGGGGAAGTTGAGGCAAAGGGAGGTAAAGTGACTTATCTAAATATAAACAGGTACTAAGTCTTAGAAAAAGGATTTGAACCTAAACCCTCTGACTCCAGAGCCAGTGTTCTTTCTGTGGTATCCTGCAGCATGGTGAGAAATAAAAATCACATGCATGTAGGTTTTCATGTAGATATTCTCAATATATTTTGGTAAGGTGGCAGAAGAATTTTGTCATTAAAATTTTTTTCTTGTCTTTCAAATTCTTATAACTGAAACAAGTCTCTGAAATGGAATGTTGGACCTTCCCAAGAGAGGAAGTGCCATGCTAGAAGTGTCTAAGAATATTAGGTATAATTCTTGTTTGAGAAAAGGCATTCTTATCCCTCATAACTTCTCTTACAGAATGAAAGAGCCAGTGCCTATTCCCCTCTATTTCACACTCGAGGACAGAGATTCAGAGAAAAGATTTTGTCAGATTCTGGCATTTTGGATAGAAGTCCAAATCAATAAATCCATCAATAAATCATGAAGTTTTTATTGTGCCAAATAGCTCTATGATCCAATCATGTAATGTGTATGTAAATTATATAATACATTTTGATAAGGGATTGTTATAATTCTTATTTTACCAAGATACATGTATCTAAATAGATATATCTATATCTGCTTATATGTCTATAGATATAGACTTATGCCTAGATATAGTTATAGACATACCGATTTCAGTTCTTCAGTGGAACATTACTATTAATTTACTATAAATTTATTCTTATTATTCTTCTATATAACCCCTTATTTTAAAAGTTTTGCATCTTGTTCCTGTTTGCCACATACTGTTCCATTGTCCCTGGGTGATCCTCAGTCTCAGTCCTCTGGAATATTCTTATGACTCGAAGACATACTGTATCACTGAAAGAATCCTGGTGTTAAAAAAGGGAGGATGTTTGTTTCAGGGAGAAACTTTGGATAGTTAAACAAAACCACTCAGTTTCCCAAAGGCAATGAAGCCCAACTTCTAGTTCCAGGTCATCTCTTAACTCAGCTCATAATCTATGCCACAGAAATGTAAAAAGACTCATGATTTAAAAGTGACATTATAAAACTATGATGCCAGACAGATAACACCATAGTACCCAATGTGATCCCAGAAATTGATACCATTTTTAAGCATAAAAAATGAAAACTGTATAAAGAAGGAACAGGAATACCTTAATAAAAATAGTTTCTAAAAGTGTAAAGTAGGTGAAATCACATTGAAAACAATAAAAATGACTTCAAAGTACCTTTTTGGTTATTTCTGGCCCCTGAAAATTGGACAATAATGCTAGTAGCAAAGCTTATGCTATTTGGCAAAAGGCATTTTCTATAAAATTGTTCTCATAAAAAACCCAACTACAACAGAAATCTTTTCTAAACTCACATTTGAAGGAGAAAATTATTTTAAACTGATCTGGAAATATCTTCATGAAGAAATACATTTTTTCCATTTTAATTTTGGTGATGCTAACACTTATGAAAAACAGAACATGGAGATGTGGACAAAAATTTTACTGGATGAGAAAGTGTCTAAATTATGATTTGCATTATATCCGATGGAATAACGATATCAACCAGTGAGGTGCCTAATCATGGTTATTTGTGGGAAAAAACCCACTGATTTTTATTACTGCCTTTTTTGATCAAGAATGTTGGCAATGAAAATAAATTTACCTGAATTATTCTATATACTTATATTATCATATATTTATTATATATACATGCATATCAAGATGAGGTCATATAAATGCAAAGGGGAAAATTTAAGTAGTCTCTGTACTCAATTACAAATGGATAGATTCAATATCTTTCAGCCTACTCAGACTCATAAGAGACTACTTCAATTTAGCATAACTCCCTCTCTTATTTCTCTTCATTAAGTTTTTCTATTCGAGTCTAATGAAGAGAACTGGAAATTTTCCAGATTCTGGGATTATGACAAATAGCAATAGCTTACTTTCATTTTATATATACGCATGTATATGTGTGTATACACACACACATATATATACATGCATATATACATATATGTTTCATGCAAGTATATATTATTAGAAAGAAATATTATTTCTTGAAATAAACATAACTACAGACTAATTATATATTATGTATATATAGAGAGAAATGTATCTGAATGTATGTGTGTGTGATTAATCTATGTTTGTTTTAGTCTTTCTTCCTTTAGGTTGGAGTAGTTTTTAGTGAAAATAATTTATTATTGATGATTTTAAAATACAGTAAACAAGGATCTTTTGAGTGCCTCTATGTATCAGACCTTTTGCTAAATGCTTGGAATAGGACGAAACCAACATAGTCTTTGTCCTCAAGGATCTTACAGTTCAATACGGGGGACAAGATGCAAACAACAAAGTTCAAAGGAAATATATACAGGGAAAATTAGAGAAAACTACAAAAGGAAAACATTCATTTTTGGAATATATTAATTTTAGCTTACATTTGAAAGAAGCCTAGAATGTCTGGAGTTGGTAACAAAGAAGAAGGAAAGAGAATATCTAGAATACTTAAATAAAGACAAACAGTATCATGCATGGTTTTGGTTTAATGATTAGTAAGATTTTTTTTTGCCTATAACCCTTTAAACTTTCTATACTTATGAATCTTCAACTATCTAAAGTGACAAATACTTGAAAACCACCCAGTATAGTTTTTTCTCTGACTTTATCATTATGAATAAAAAAGGAAAGTGTTAGGCTAGAAGATATCTAAGTTCCCTGCCAGCTTTATATCTATGACCATAAAATCATTTCAATGCTTGTCGCTTATTTATTTAGGATATGTTATTTTTATTCCAAATAATAATAATAACTAACATTTATGTAATGCCTTAAAGTTGAAATTTGTATTAAATATGTGATCTCTTCTGGACTTCATAATATTCCTGTGATTTTGTTACCAAAAACATTATTTTTGCCATTTTGTAGATAAGAAAATTAAGATGCAGAGATGAAGCGAAACCTTAGTAGTGGTCAGAGGTGGGTTTCTTAACCATAAAACCTTTATTTTGTTTGATAAGTCTCTCCATTCTCTTCATAATATATTTAATCTCTGTTTTGTGGTTCCTGTTCCAAAAGTAGCAGTGGTAAGTAATTGTAGACCTTTTTGCATTTTTTTTCTACCACAAAGTGTCAGAAGATTCTGTATATATCATTGTAGACATCAGATAAACAAATCTGAAAGATGATACGTGTCATCATGGAAAGTGCATGAATAGAGCACACTTTGAAGTCTACCTGCTCATGTGCTCTGCCGTGTCAGCTCCACTCTCATTGTGAAATCAAAGAATGATCACACCCAGCCCCAAACAAATCAGCCCTCGATGACTACATGGAGACTTCACATCTAGTTCTTTCTTTGCAGTGAGCAAAAGTTGGAATCACAAGTACAAGCAATGTAGTCATTTTCAGCATGATAATTAGCATTATTGACATTCCTGGGAAAGGAAGAAGTCAGGGCAGAGACAGTTCTTTCAAAATTCTAGGCTTTTTCCATATAGGATAAGAAGACTTGTCATTCCTAAGGAAACATTTTTGAAATCTTAACAAGTGCCTCTCTTGACAATGTTGATTTTTTTCTGGGATGTGAGAGAGTCTTCCTTTATCTTTTCTTAATTATTTTTATTTTCGATCTGCTCAGCTATGTTCTAAATAGGTTTGCAGAGTTAGGAGATTAAGTTTTCAAGGCCGTTGTATATGTACAACAATAAAAAAAAACCAAATATGATAAAATTAGCAGTATGATACTCCTAGGAAATTCAGTGGAAGTCTTGGGGGGAAAATACACTCAACCACACTTACATAGATTCCTTCACATTTCAGATTGAATCATGTCATTTTTGAATATTGCGATGCAAAATTTTCCCCCTATAACATAGAAATCTTATAGTCACAAGTGAAATCCTTATCCCCTGACATCACCATGATAATGGAGACTTTTTATATCTATATAGATTATTGCCCCAAAGAACAACCTTCAAATAGACAGGAAATCATTTCAACACTATACAGGTAAGAATATATTCTAGATAAGGAAACAGTAAAGAAATTGTTCTTTCTTCATTAGCTTTTAAGTCATTATGAATGAATTTCTGGGAGCTAATTTTGTATATAGATTCCTAAATAATTATATCTATAGATGTGCATGAGAACATTTTAATTTGACTATATTTCAATGTTGTTTTTGCATTATTATATATTTTAGGGTACACTAGTGAGTTGATAAAAAATGATTATTGGCAGAGGTCTTCCTGGTTTTCTATTAAATGATAATGATAATGAAGTAATTGTATAAAGTTTGCAATTTTTCATTAATCAAATGATGACATTCCTACACATATATGAATGAATCTTCATACTCACAGATATATATATATATGTATATATATATATATATATAAAATTGTTTAGTTAAGGCAATACATCATTATCAGTAGTCATTTTAATGTAAGACCAACCAAACTGTCAATATCCATTTTAATTAACCCAATAGTATTAGCTCCTTATGACTTCATTCTCTCCAATCCCAGTGGGCAACCTGAAAGGCAATTCTCACCATTACTTGGCTCCCGTGGTGCGATCCACAAGAGACTGTCAGCTTGCCATGGTGGCTGACCCCTGACCCAATCACTTTCTTCCTTTAACATGACTACTTTTGCACATTTAATGAACTTTGTACATGGTTAAAAAGATGTCAGCACAGAGAAACGATGGGCCCTGCTGTGAAAAGCTCCATTGTTTCTATAAGTCTAATTGACCTTTCACATCCCAGAAAACGAGAAAAAAAAAGTCAATATGGTTACTTAGTCACCAGTCCGACACTATCTTTATTATTAATATGCTAAACGCATTGCTTTCAGAGCACTGACACCTAAACACCCTTAGACGTACCAAAATGACTTCTCATTAATAACCATTTTATTAATCACTGTTGCCCAGAACTAGAATCTGACTGCGAAATCCCCTGGTGGAAATTGCTATAATCGTTCAAACTACAGGAATGAATATTTTTTTCAGCATAATTACTGCTGTCGTCTTATTGAAAAATATCCCATTAGATGGCAGCTTTTAGTTACGTAAATCGTGTTGATTAATTTTTAATTTCTAGCATTTATATGACATTGCACAAGTAAAGATCTTTGATAATTTAAATGGTTAGCTGAGCAATTATTAAAATAACTTACAGCAATTCAAACATTCATTTACTTACTCTAAGAGCCATGCATCATTAACTCCTGATTAAAATAAAGTTTGGGAGGTTGTAAGTGCTGATTTGATCACTCAAATATGTATTTCAGGATTTTAATTTTTTTTTAAAAATACTTATACCATGTCAAAATGCGGCTGCCAAGGAAGTATTGGAATAATGAAAAATGAAGAGCACATATATAAAAGTAAGTACTTTTAAATCATGACAGGAATGTATCTCAACCAACCTTCTCTTTGTATCCTTTTGTGTGGAAATCAAATATCTATAAAGGTACTGACTCTTTTGAAGCCTCCAATAATAGCTTCTTTTTTCCCTAAACTCTTCTAAAACAATTTTATGAATTAAATACAGCAAACAATTATTATAAGGCACTCTGCTAAACGTTGGGCGATAAAGAACCTAAATCATCTACAGTCCTTCCCCCATAGAGTTTACAGTTGAGTAGGAATCAATATTCAGCAATAGTTTTACTGTGAATTGCTTGACTTTTTTATTTGGCTGAGGCCTAATATTGCTTAATGTAATATTTGAAAGAATTCTTCACATTCTTTCTCTTACATTATCTTTTCTTCTTTAGACTACTTTCTTAATAGTTCCCTTTTTTAAAAAATCTCATTTTAGTTGATATATTTTATATTGATATCAATCATTTTTTCACATATCCCTCATACTCACTCAGCTAACAATCTATTCCTATAACAAAGAATTTTAAAAAGAGGGGTAAATAAATAAAAATTAATTATGACAATAATCTTGATAGATAGTACATGTGATATTCCACAGTAATAGTCTTTTCTTCTGCAAATGATGATGGAATGATACATTTTCTCTATTCTTCTTTGGGGCATATCTAGGACATTATAAACTATTATAATTTCAGTAGGAATTTAGAAACAAATAAAGCTGATTGTGAACTGTCCTATCAAATTTGGTTGAGATTGAGCTGGCTTTTCCACTTTTAGTTATATCTCTTCGATCAAATCTTTCTCTCTTGTTGATTACTCTTATTAGATTTTTACTTCTTGGTCTTTAAAAATATATAATATTCCATGAAAATGTGAAGAAGTTTTACTTCTTAAAGAGTACACAACAATATTATAATAACTATTGTCATGAAGAAGCCAAGCATTTAGAGAATCATTGGGACTCACAATGAAGCAGAATCAATTTCAGTGAAAAAAAGGGAATGTGATTGAAAGAAAAAGAAAAAAGAATGCCAAGAACTGACAAAATATTGCTGTAAAACAGATTAATTGATCCTCTGAAAAACAGAAAAAAAATCCTCTAGCATGACCAGGCAGATGGAGGAATATAACTGTTTCCTACACAATATGTAACATAACCTTCTTGAAGTTGGAAGAACAGTGAGAAAACTAATAAAAAGATAGTTGGTAACCATTGCTGTGAAAGAAAATTGTTTATACGATTATTCACTATGACCAGGTGTGATTTCTACCAGGAATGAAAGGTTGGTTTAATATTAGGAAAACCATCAGCATAATTGACCATATCAATAATCAAAGTAAAATAAACCACATGGTTATCTTAATAGAGGCAGAAAAGTCTTTTGGAAAAATACAACACCCATTCTTGTTAAAAAACACCAGAAAGCATAAGAATAAAATGGGCTTTCCTTAAAATAATAAGTATTATTTACTTAAAATCATCAACAAGTATCATCTGTAATGAGGATGTTAGAAGCCTTCCAAATAAGATCAGAAGTGAGTAAAGCAAGGGTGTCCACTATCACCACTATTATTTAATATATTGTCCTTAAAATACTAACTTTTGGAGTTAGAGAAGAAAGCAATGAGGAAACTCTTTGCAGATGATATGATGGTATACTTAGAAAATTTTAGAAAATCAACTAAAACCTACTTGAAATAATTAGTAACTTTAGCAAAGTTGCAGCATACAAAATAAACCCATATGAATCATTAGTATTTCTATATATTTCCAACACAGTTCATCACCAAGAGTTAGAAGGAGAAGCTCCATTTAAAATCACTCTAGTTAAAATAAAATACTTGGGAATCTATTTTATGGAATTTAAAATTAGTATTAAATAACTAAATATTATATTTCATAAAGTTTTATTAATAATAAACTAACAAAAAATAGAGGGAAAAGGTCCTAAACTCACTCAGCCCGCTCCCAGGAGCAAAAGAGAAAGAGGGAGGAGTTATAGCCAACTATAAAATAATAAATAATAATGTAACCATGCAAACATGGAGGCACAGGAAAAATTAAAGGGAATTTGGGAAAACTAAGGACTTATGGGAGATGAAGTTCAAGGTTCAAAATCTCCATTTATACAATCTGCCAAGACAAATGTAGGAATTTTATGACTACAATTTCGAAATACTTTTCACACAAATAAAGTTAGATCTAAACAAGTGGAAAAATATCAATTGCTCATGGGCAGACCAAACTAATGTAATAACAAATGACAATACTGCCTAAATTAATTTACTCATTCAATGTCAGACTAATCAAACTATGAAAAGCCAATTTTATAGAACTAGAAAAAATAATAAAATTCATATAGAAGAACAAAAGACCAAGAATATCAATGTAATTAATGAAAAAATGTGAAAGATGTTGGCAAGATCTTAAACTGTACTATAAAGCAGTAATAATCAAAACAATCTGATACTGGCTAAGAAATAGAAGGGTAGATCAGTGTAATAGATTAGGGGTAAATGCTCTCAAAAATCTAGTGTATGATAAACCCACAGCTCCAAGCTTTTGGAACAAGAACCCACCATTTAACAAAAACTGCTGAGTAAATTGGAAAACAGTATGGCAAAAATTAGGTTTAGATCAATATCTCACACCTTATACCAAGATAAGGTCAAAATGTGTATATCACCTAAATGTAAAGAGTGATGTTTTAAGTAAATTAGGAGAACATAGAAGAATTTACTTCTCAGATCTATGGAGAAGGGAAGAATTTGTGACTAAACAAAAGAGAGAACATTACAAGATGTAAAATGAATAATTTTGATTATATGAAACTAAAAAGGCTTCATATAAACAAAACCAATGCAACCAAGATTAGTAGGGAAACAATGAACTGGGAAAAATTTGTAACAAATTTCTCTGATAAAGATCTCATTTCTCAAATATATAAAGAACTAAATCAAATTCATAAGAATCCAAATCATTCCCCAATTTATAAGTTGTCAAAGGATATGAATTATCAGTTTTCAGACGAAGAAATCAAAGCTATCAATAATCATATGAAAAATGTTCTAAGTTCCTTTTGATCAGAGAATTGCAAATTACAAGTCTGAGGTACCCCCTCACAACTATCAAATTAGCCAATATGACGGTAAAAGAAAATGATAAGCATTGGAGGAGATGTGGCCAAATTGGACACTAACGCACTGCTGGTGAAGTTGTGATCTTATCCAACTATTCTGGAAAGCAATTTGGAATTATGTGCAAAGAGCTATAAAACAATTCACCCCTTTTGATCCTGTAAAACAACTCCTAGGTTTGTATGCCAAAGATATAAAAAATAAGAAAGAACTGTTTGTCCAAAAATATTATTAGATGCTTTCATGGTGTGGCAAAGACTTGAAAACAAAAGGGCTGTGCCTCAATTGGGGAATAGCTGAACAAATTGTGGTAGATTATGGTGATGGAATATTATTGTGCTATAAGGAGTGATGAATAGAATGATTTCAGAGCTGGAAGATCTACATGAACTAATGTAGAGTAAAATAAGTAGAACCAGGAAAACTTTGTACACAGAAACGGCAATATTGTAGAACAATGAATTGTGATAGACTTTGTTACTAACAGCAGTACAATGATCCAGAACAATTTTGAGGGACTTATGAGAAAGAATGTTGTCCACCTCCAGAGAAAGAACTATTGGAGTAGGAATGAAGATGAAAGCTTATGATTTTGCCTTTATTTAGGTTTATATTTTGGGGTCTTGGTTTTATAAGATTCTTCACTTACAAAAATGACTAATATGGAAATACGTTTTATGTGGTAATACATGTATATCCCAGATTGAATTACTTTTCAACTCAAGGAGGGGAGAGGGAAGAAAAAGAGGGAGACAATTTGGTTCATATAATTTTGGAAAACTTATGCAGAAATTTATTAAAATAAAAATAGGTTTTTAAAAATTGCTTGTCATTGGTAAGACAGCATAAAGGCTTGAGTAATCAATGCCTGGAAAATAATTTATTGATGAAACATTCTTTTTCATTCAATATCAAAATCCTTGTCATAAGGCCAGATAAGCCACCAAGAACTGGAAAGCTTTATCATCCTATA
Organism: Gracilinanus agilis; assembly: GCF_016433145.1. Lineage (NCBI taxonomy): Eukaryota > Metazoa > Chordata > Mammalia > Didelphimorphia > Didelphidae > Gracilinanus > Gracilinanus agilis. Next base: position 634,099,389 of record NC_058132.1, read on the forward strand.
AAAAATCTAGCCTATAAAATATTTTGCCACACAATGCTAGTGCCTCTCATGTCTCACAAGTGAAGTTCTTCAGAGAGACCTTGAGATTATCCTTGTATCATTTTTACTTCCATGTGAGCGCTTGATTTGTTGAGTTAGTTGTCTGTTTTCTTTTAGGCCAACATATTTGCCACTTGAACATGACTAGCCCATTAGAGTTTTACTCTTTGCAACAGTGTCTAAATGCTTAGCAGCTGAGCTCAAGAAAGGACTGCAGTGGCTTCTCAAGTGATCTTCAGAATCTTCCTAATTCAAATGGAAACAATTCAGTTTCCCGGTATGGCACTAGTATACCATCCAGGTTTCACAAGCATACAAGAATAAGGTCAGCACAAAGATTCTGTAGACTTTCAGTTTGGAAGACAGCCTAATGTCTCTTATCTCCCACTTTTTCCTTCAGGGACTCCCAACCTCTATCTCCCAAAAGCCAATTTCTGGCAATGTGTGCACCAACCTCTTTCATGTGGACATGCCTGGAAAGTATATTGCCAAGTTAAATAAACTTATCCGCATCATTCACAATTTCTCCATTTGCTATAACCAATGGTTTCATGTACGAATGATGTGGTGCTGGGCTGATGGAGAACCTCTGTTTTCTTTGTGGTAATTGTTAGGTAAAAATTCTTCAAGCCACAAAAAGTCAATGAATTTATTCTCTGTTCCATCTCAGTCTCAAAAGCTACATTGAGAATACAATCAGTTGTAAATAGAAAGTTCCTTCCATTTTAGTCTTGGCTTATATGTAGCCTTTTCAAGTTTATAATTTACCATCCATGCCATCCACCATTAACCTTGATGCCATTTTCAACCTCACTGAAAGGTCTTGTAGATAAGAGGTTACATAATTAATAGACCACACTACTATTTAAATGGTCTTACTTTTATGAGAATTTTGATTGTTTAGTCATTTTTATTTGTGTCTAATTCTGTGACCTCTTGGGATTTTCTTAGGAAAGATACTGTAGTGGTTCGCCATTTTCTTTTCTACCTCTCTGGAAATACCTTTATTTTTATTAACATAAGCTTGCTTTAATAATTATAACATTATACAGCTAAGATTTTCACACTTTGGTATATTATGGCTTCCAAGAGATTTCTGACATATTAATTCATAGTCTTTTTCCATTTTTTTATTACATAGTCATTCCTTTTTCAAATATACTTACTTCTATGCAGTGCCTTTATTGTGTTCTATTGATTTCTATATATTATTCCAACACAGTAAATGTGCAAATTTTTTATGTTTGATTCTTTCTGCATTAAAATGCTCTATCAGGAAAAGATCAGAAAAAAACATTTTTTCCAATTCTCTCATCTTGGGTAGTTTTTATTAATATGGCATTGAATGGATAAATTAAGTAAAATTATAATTTTTATTATATTTGCATGGTCTATCCACAAGAAATAAATATTTTTCCTATTGTTTAGGACTGACTCTATTTGTATGAAAAATGTTTAGTTATTGTGTTCATATAGTTGCTGGCTTTGTTTTGGTAGGTCTACACTCAGGGATTTTATATTATTCACAGTTATTTTGCATGGAACTTTTTTTCTAGCTCTTGCTGTTGGGCTTTGTTGGTGGTAAATAGAAGTGTTGACAATTTATGTGAGTTATTTTATATCCTTCAGCTTTCCTAAAGTTGTTAATTATTTCTGTTAGTTATTTGGTTGATTCTCTGAAGTTCTCTATGTATACCATCATATCAACTCTCTTACCTTACAGAAGGAAAAATAGAAGCTCAGAGTAATGAGATGCTTCTTTCACTTTTGATAGTCTTTTTAAGATTCATTCTAGCTTTCATGCTCTAACCTCCCATCAAAAGAAATTTAAGGACTGTCTCTTATTGTCACATGATACCTTTCTTCCACCTTGACCTGGTTCATGCTTTTCTCTGAGTTATTATACAAATGAGGAAACTGGAAAACAAGGAGTTTATACATGATCACAATCACATAGGCAGTAATACTCATAAATGAATTTGAATCTAAGTCCTATGATTCTGAAAAGCACTAAAAGTCCTCTTTCTACTGTTCTTATTTGTCCTATCCAGTGCTTTTCCTAGAGTGCTCATGATAATGCCATTAATTATTTTTTACTATTCCAGATTTGTTTATTTTCCTGATTTGCATTGTATTGATTTAAATTCTCAATCAACCTTATTTAGCAAAGTTGTGGAAAAGAAAGACCATCACCAATAATAAAAAATGGCATCAAACAGCTCTCACAAAAACAAAGAATTTTCACCTAGGAAGGAATCCTAGGACTCATGTAGTTCAGTCTACAACTCTGAGAAATCCTTTGCACAATATGCTTGACAAATGGATATCTGACTTCATATCCTCCATTATAAAGGAGCTTACTAACTCCTTGTTTGGTTTATTCTACTCTTGGACAACTATAATGGTAAAAATAATATTTTTATTGAGTTTCAATTTTCCATCCTGTAACTTTGTATATTTCTTCTAATAACAAACAAAACTTTATTTTTCTCTGATATTTTTTCTAATTTCTCAATTGACATAGAATGTATCTACAATCTCTTGCAAAAGAAAGCCCTATTTGAAGATAGTCATTATGCCTCACTTAAGACTGACTACCCTTCACACCAGCTTCCATTTCTTTTAGTCACTAAGTCAATTTCTTCAATAATTCTTCACATGAAATGTTACAAGGTCTTTACAATCCAAATGACTGTTTCTTTAGTGTATTCTAATTTAATTAATATTTCTTTCAGAAAAAAATACTTTCTGTAGGATCAGAACACACATACACACACACAAAAAAATACATAAGCACAATTTGGTAAGGTGTTTTTCTAATTTTATTAGTTTTCTATTTTTTCTTATGAAGAGCTTATATCTATATATGTGTGTATGTGTATGAATAAATTTATTTTTATTCTATTAAAATATAAATCATTAAGTATGATTTTTCCCATTTTCCTTTGTTTAGCTATGATTATTAAAATCACTTTCTGATAATCTCATATGGAATCTCAAAGTTAGAAAAGATCTCAGAGGTCATATACTCTAGCATCATATCACTCAATCAATAAACATTTATGAAGCCCTACAATGTACATGAAAAAGAACTCCATCTATAACATTTGTGACAAATGGTCAACCATTTGTCAATTAGTCCAATGAGGGACATTTCACTATTTCCTAAAGCGGTTGATTCACCCTTTAGATAATTCTCATCATTAGAATTAATTGTTAAGCTAAACGTGCCCCTCTGCAGTTTCTCTCCATTGTTCCTATTACTGACTTCTGGACCCAAACAAAAACACGTTTAAACTTCTTACCATCTGACAACCCTCCAAATACTTGCACACAGCTATCACGCCCATAATAAATCTTCTATTCTCAGTATGAAACATACCTAGTTCCTTTAACTAGATTCTCATGTGTCATAGTTTAGATATCCTTCACGAGCCTAACTGTTGAAAGCCGTTAGATGTAAAGAGCCAATTGGAGAAATAGGGTCAAATTTAGGGCCTGTTACCTGGATTCCCTACGTGACCGATCCAGGCTGAGGCAGTCTTTGTGTTTGGTCCTGGTCACCTGAGCCCTGAAAAGCTCTGGTACCAGCAGGTAGATTAATCCAAAAACAACTTGACCCCTCCAAGAGGCTAATAGGAGTCATTTAGAGAAATAGAGTCTGTAATAGATGTTTTATGTGGATCCCATTACAAAATCATCGGCAAGTAAAACTGTGTGTATGATTTTTCTGCACTGCATGTCAGATGCAGATAGAATGGACCATCTAAGGTAAAAATCTGAGGCTCCTCTTTTGACTCATTTTTAGATCCCCACATTTTCTCAATATTCTTATTGGAAAGCTTTGAGTCCTTAACCAGACCAGCAGCTACTGAGTTAACAATTCCTCTCCTTGACAATTTCTCTCCTTGATAATTAAGAAGCCTGAAACCTAAAAAATATATTACTTAGATAAGGACTGGAGCCGGACAATTTAGTCCAGACTATCTGACCAGGTGCAGATCTGTAAATCAAGGCAGAACGCAATTAGTAAACATCTCCATGAAATTTATTTCTGCTTCCAGAATTATCCCCTACTAATTGGTGGTTGGAATTTGGCCCTTGTCCTTGTACCCATAGCTCTATTTTTTAGGCTTTAATGAATTGTGTATGATTTGTAACCCCTTCACAGCTGTGATTCTTTCTTTGTGTTCTTTGTTTGAAACCAGTATAAAATAAAGTCCAAAATCCCATAGCATTGGATCAGCATGGGCTAACCTCTAGTTCGGCTGTTCTCAGTTTCTTTTTCCTGTCTTAGCAATCCGACGCCGTAAAACGCCACTCAGGACCCCTACCATATAGAGCTAGTCCTATATACCCAACCATCCTCATTTTTGAAATATTAACGAATCCCACAATCAGTCCTAAATTTTAGTACTTAAATCTGAACACAAATCTCCAATGTCTTACTATGTGCCAGACATTGTGCTGAGAGTTATAGATACAAAGAAAGGCAAAGGAGAGGTCCTGTTCTTGCTGAGTGATTAGTCTAAGGCAGTGATTCCCAAAGTGGGTGCTACCGCCCCCTGGTGGGTGCTGCAGCGATCCAGAGAAGTGGTGATGGCCACAGGTGCATTTATCTTTCCTATTAATTGCTATTAAAATTAAAAAAATAATTTCCAGGGGGCTAAGTAATATTTTTCTGGAAAGGGGGTGGTAGGTCAAAAAAGTTTGGGAACCACTGGTCTAAGGGGAGAGACAATATGTAATCAACTATGTACAGACAATTTATACACAGGATTAATTGGACATAATCTACTGAGGAAAGACAGTAGAATTAGGAAAGATCAGGAAAAGCTTCTTGTATAAGGTGGAGTTGTGAGTAAAACTTTATATTTTTATCCCTGAGAAAATTTATTCTGTGAATATTCCAGCCTTTTAAAGTCTGTTATTTAATTACCCATCTCTTTGAGCTCTGAAGAATCAGAAGATTTGATAGGAATGCCAATTGTAACTTTACCTAAGTAACTGATGAAAAATGTCAAACAACACAGAGCAAAAAAAAATGGGGTCTGCAGGACTTCCTTCCCAGATGACATAGTCATTAATGATTATGCTTTCAATAGACCTATTCAACCAGTTACATATTCACCTGACTGCATTATTGTTTAGCATATATCTCACTATGATTTTCACAAAATAACAAAAAAGGTGTTGGTTTGTTGAAATATCTGTAGCATTGACTCAAATCTGCCAGTTGCATAACTCTATCAAAAAAAGTCAATGAGTTCACTTGGTCTGACATGTTTTTGAACAAGCCAGACCAGCTCTTTTTTAAAATTTCTATTTCTTTTTACTTTTTAGGGTATTTTAATATCCTTTCCTTTCCTTATAAATCTTAAATTAATGTAGAATAATTTCATTCTCCTGGCCTCAAATTTCACTCTTTTTTTTAATGAAACCTGAGACATTTGCTCTTCTCTACTCTTCAATTGATCTTCATAGTCATTCAAAAATCACAGTTAGTGTTTCAGCAATCCAATCAGCCAGTTTTGTATTAACACTCAGAGATGAAGTTTATCTGCATCTGTTGACTTGAACTCATCAAGGTCAATTTACAGTGCTCTCATAAAATCTCCCTACTTATTTGAGTTTCCATGCTCTCTTAGCTACTTATGTTCTCTCTTTTCCAGGAAAAAGATTGTTCTCCTTGGCAGAGAAAATGGAACCAAGGTGAGAATTAAATACTCTTCTCTCCGTTGTCACTATTCCTTGATCCATCTTTGTCATGTACTATTGTACTTGTGAAAATTTAGGTGTCAACTTTGAAAATGCCTACAAACAGTTAGAAAAGACAGCTAAGGAGAATTTCTGGCAAATGGAAGATTAGAAGACAGAGGGAATGGTCACAGATCTCATCATCATTATTACCATTATAAGTAATTAACACAGCATAATCAAAGCATTAAATATTAGAATCCTAATATTTATTCTCTGATTCAGTTATTTCCATGTTTGTCTTTCTCATCATGGTGGAGAGAGAGAAAGATTAGGATTAGGAAAAAAGAAAGGAGTTAAGTCTTTAGAGTTTTTAGGAATGATGAAAATAGGTGTAGAAGTATTCCGGTAAAAAGAAATATGGAAGATGAGTAAATTATGGATAGAAAAATTAAAAATTATTAATTTTGGATTCAGAACATAGTTGTTAAAATTATCCCTTAATAAATCTGATATTGAGTGAAGGGGGAGGCTTGCTAACCTGGGAGGTCATTATATTTGATAGGACATCAAGATAGATAGTAAGATAGGTAGATAGATAGATAGATACATAGATACGTAGATAGATAGATAGACAGATAGACATATAGATATACACACACACACACACTTAGCTTTGTGTGTCAAGGGACATGATAAGAATGTCCTGTGCTAGAGAAGGTGTCTTTTGGGAGAAACCAAGTCCTTTGATTATATGAAAAGAGCATAAGAGAACTGATATAAAGGAAATGTTGTTAACAATCTAAAGTAGTCCCTTAGAATACAATGAAATATTAGGATAGTTTGGGATAGGAACACAGGAGTGGTTTAATTGAGAAGAGTGTAGTTTTTGTCTACGTAGTTTTCAACTCCAAGTCACAGGAATGTCGTTTTTTTTTTGTTTTGTTTTGTTTTTTTTGTTTGTTTTTATAGCTATAGCACAGTAAATTGCTTCACCTACACAGCAAGCATCTAGAAGTCTGTCCAATCTGTCCCTCCATTAGATTGTTGTTTGGATTATCATTCTTCCAGGTGAGATACAGAAAGGAGAGATTCTGATAGATAGGTGAGAGGAACAGGGAGGTAAGAGACCAGTTAGTGAAAGACTCAATATTTAGACCCTCGCTGGTGCTCATTATTAACTATCTACTAGAGTCAATATTTTAATAATATAAGGCCAGAAGCTTGTCATATTTGTCACTTTAATAATCATCACAAGATCATAGCTATAACTAGAAGATGTTAAAAGTTCTATAATTCAGTCTTTTCATTTCATTTTAAGGTTGAAAGGAATGAGACCTAAAGAGGTTAATTAATTTGCCCAAGATCATACAGGTAGAATAGTATGGTCAGAATTTGAACTCAGGTCCCCTGACTTCAAAGACAATATTCTTTCCACTTTCTATAGTTCATGTAACTATAGACATTAGACTATTTAGGAGTTCTCTTATTTTCTCATGTGCATGATTCTTTTCTCTTCAATATTGTCATTTTTTGGACTTATATTCTCCAGATATATTCTAGTCTAGCACCTCAGATCATGGCTATTTCAAGCCCCTCACCTCCCCCTCATATCTTCCTCTAATATTCCATCTTTTTTGTTGTTCACTTCCATTTTTATGGCTCTTCATATGGCCCTTCCATTGCAAATTTAAGCTTTGTTTCCAAGGTAAAGGCTCAAGAGTTTCTTAACCTTTTTGCTTATATTCATTCCCATTTTCTGGTCTTTCTTGTTGCTTATGCCTCCGGTGTTTAGCACAGTTTGCCTAGTGGATTAAAGGAGTTTAATAAATACTTTTTGACTTGACTTGATTTTTTGACCAATTGGTTGATTTTATTTGTATCTATTCCTTCATTCAGAGTTTCAGGTCCCTGGTCTTCCAGTCATTGGAGCAGCAGTTTCTAGATTCTTCATTTGTCTAAATATCTAGTTGATTCATTGTTTCTATTGGCAAAGACTCCTCTTCCATCTACCCTGACGAAGAGCATCTTCAGATTCAAAACATTATCATCAGCCAAACTACTCAGAACTCTATTTTTGTTCCCAAAGCTACTCCAAGCCATTCTTAACCACATTAATAGTCATGACTTTTAAAGTTTCTTCTTTTCTATTCCGTAGTCCTCACAATAATTAAAACAAGAGAACAAGAAGTGGGAGGGAAAATGGCCTCAGACCTAGTTATATCATTAATAGGTCTGTGGCCAAAAGAGATTCTTTGATCCTATGTGAACAAAAATATTTATACATCTCCTTTTGTGGTGACAAAAATTTGAAGCCTGCCATTGACATTTTGTAACTGTGTCCATGGGCAATTCATTTAGCCTTTTTTTAATCTCAATGTCCTCATCTCTAAAATGAAGCCCAAATTCCTGCACTATATACTAAATAAGGTTTTGTAAGAAATGTAAGTCTGCATCAAGAAACTCTGAAAGAAAGGAAGAAAGGAAAAAAAGGAGGGAAGGAAGAAAGGAAAAAAGGAAGGAAAAAGAAAGAAAGAGAAAGAAGGGAAGAAAGGAAGGAAAGAAAAATAATAGATTGTAATGGTTTCAGTCCTTATAGTAGCATACATGTAATAGAAACAGGACTTAGTGTATCTTTGTATGAGCCCCAAATGGAGCAGAAATGCCTTCGGAAGAATCCAAAATGGCAAGCCCCAGGATGGACTAATACTCCCTACTTAGGATTTATACAAGCCTAAGGATAGCATTTGATTTTTGAAGCAATTCCTTCTCCCACCAAATCTTATTAAATATTACAATATTGATATCTCCATCTTACCAGTTAGAAAAATGAGGACCTAAAATTGTATGTGAATTGCTGCCTATGGAAGAGAAACAAAACAAAACAAAAAAACTAGAATTTACTGTGTTAAACACTTTATAAAAATTATGACCTTTTATCTAAATTACAAATCTGGGGGAAAAAGGTGCTATTTTTATCCATTTTACAGTTGAAGAAACGGTCATTTGCTCAGTCACACAGCCAGATAGTATCTGAGGCCATATTTGAACTCAGGTCTTCCTGATTTTTGGCCTAAGGCTCTATCTACTGCATTATTTAGAGTCTTTGTAATGTATGGATGCATACATACTATTAAGGGCAGAGTCAAATCCTGCTCAAATGAATCCAAATGCTGGGGTCTTTCCATTATATGATATCAAAACAAATAGCCTTGATATGGATGAAAATGAGAGAATACAAGCAAAAGACCCAACATTTTAGAATTGGAAGGGTGTCTGAAAGACTAAGGTCAGTGTAGAGGGACATAGTAACTCAAGTATTATGGCTCTTTCCTTCTTACTTATTTTGTTTGACCAAAAAAATGCTTCCTTCATATACAAGTCTGGTGAAAGAAGGGAGGTCTAATTTTACAGAGTGCTTTAAGATGGAAGCAGGCACACTCTAAGGAAAGAAATGGAAGCTACCATTCACATCTATTACTAATCCCTTTTTGTTGTTGGAGATTAAAACTATCTTCTCTGTTGCCAAAGGTTCTGGGGAAATAATAGGAAACAAATGACTCGGTAAAAGGTGTTGATTTTTATGGCCACATTCAATGTGCAAGCCTAAGAACTCAACAGTGTCTATATTCATAGATATTATCTCAGTAGAATACAGAAATAAACACTAACCACTGTATGAAGGCATCCTTTAAATTCATTATTCCTTTGTCCTCTTACTGCCCCTTTCTTCCTTGGTGGTCCCCAGGCTTTTTTTCTCCTCCTTTTAAGAGCACCAGAAATGGTAGGGGGTAAGAAGAAGGGGTGGAGATTCTCTAGGCAATTTTTTTGTACAGTTATAGATCTGGCTTTTTTGTAGTTTAATTTCTGAACGCACAGCCTTGGGAACTTGGAGTGGCCCACCATTCGACTATTTACACAGATGTTCACAGAGGCAGCTTGTAACCATCCACCTCTGCCCTGGTGGTCACCTTTGCCTCTGAGCAGTCTCTGGGAGGTACATTAATAAAGTTTGTATTAGATACCCATTCCTAAGATACAATATTTTTATTTCACATTGTCTGGGTGGAATGTAACCTAAGCCATGCTCTTCATGCACAAGACGTGTTGACTTAGTATTGTGTGATTAATGTTCTCTTAGACCTAGGCGCTTCCCAGACCAATATCAATCGTCTATACAATAAAAGACCCCTGACAAACAGAGCTGGAGAGAGGCTTCCTTGAGGCTCTCCCCAAAAGTTCAATACTGACTTTCTAGAGGGAATATAAACATTAAGTCTTAAAGAGGAAATCAAGTAGAACCATTTTTTTCTATGACACTCTTTGATAGTAAGGACAATATTTTCAGAAGAGAGTTTGAATAAAACATGAACTGAAACATATAAATGATAGAAAAAATATATCACTATTACTTAGTAATATGATTAAAAACTGACAGCATCTTTTGATCCATTTCTCAGATTCTCTTATAATAAGTTGGGCTTTGGGACAATTTGGAAGGGAACTAATAAAAGGATTTCTGGAATTCACTTGGCTTTTGACTTTTCATTTTATTTTCTCATTTTATACAGCACAGAACAAGACTGTCATTTTATCGTTGTCTGGATAAAAAAAACCCTCTGCCAGTTTTCTTGTGTGCTCAAGCTCTGGTTCATGGCCTGTGACTTCTGGGTCCTTGCTCAGCCAAGTGCTCACCTCCCACTGGGATTTTTACACAGCCAGGTGACCTGGCTGCCACACTGGGTGATAAACACCAAAAAAATCCTTACAGAGGAATATTTGCATTGTGATTTTACCCCCCTCTGAATCAGAGGTGTTATAGGATGGCGTTGAAGAGCTCGTAATAGTGACTAAGCATTGTCTATCCTTTAGCATCTCCTGAGCTACCTTGCTGGCTGGTCCTAGGGGCCTCCTGCAGGTCTGCCTAATAACCCCAGCCCTAGGGCCTCTATCTTTTCACACCTTTTTACCAGGAAGGAAGCATTGTCTTTGATTGTCCATCAGGGCTAATCCTTTCTCAGCGTGATACTTGTTAGCATAATTGCAGGGAAGGAACCAAAAGGTACATTAGGGGTTGTCGCTTTCTTTTTCCTTTTTCTATGTTTTTAATAATGTAGCTGATTTGGATAAAAAGCTACTGTATTTATTGTACTTATCTAGCATTTACTAGTTGGGAGGGGGGAAAGAGAAGCATATTTAAAAACTAAAACAAAACTAAGAACTTTCATCTAGGGAAATTTGTCTTTTATGTGAAATCAGAAAACCCCCAAAGACTCCTCAGAACTCTCCTTAATGGTCATTCTTAGCAGTAGAGTGAATCCAGAGGGGTTCCAGGTTAATATTTTAATTGGTGTGCTGCATATAACATCATAGATTTAGAGTTTGAAAATACTTTTGGTCTAAACCATTCATTTTATGGTTGAGGAAGTAAAGGCTAGAGAAGATCAGTGACTTACCTGATGTCACACAAGAAGGAAGTATCAAAGATTGGATATATCCCAGGTCCTCAGATTCCTAAATCAGCATACTTTTTCTACTGTACCATGCTCACTCATTCAAAGAGAAAAGGAATTATGAACAAATCATGTGTGCAGTCTCCAGATTGAGCTGCCATTAACTTTGCAGGGAATGAGGAATTGGATTTGAGTGTTCTTTTCAATGGTATATTGAACCCTTTTATATTCCATTTATTAAGCCTTTAGAGAAATTCTGTAAACAAAATTTATACATAAGAAGAATTTCTTGAGCTTGGAAGGATGGGAAAAAGTAGGTTAGAACTTCAAGCATGTATTGAAATGAATAGTAGTTTCCATTTAATATAACAAGAAATGCACCTCACCATTTTAGAGGATAAAATGCAATAGTTGAAGGGATTAAAAGGGAAAAATCTCATTAGATTAAAAGTGGTATATTCAACTTCAAGGAAATTAGAGGTTGAAAGCATGAAATTAAAATCTTTTAAATGTTGATTTTCCTGACGTATAATCTAATATGTCTGAAGAGTCAATGTGGACAAAGCACGATATTGTCTAGATTTTTGTTCCAAATCATCAAACATTTCTTAATCACCTACTATGTGCAAGAGACTGTGCTAGGCATTCGACATACAATGACAAGATGGAAAATAGACCTTGACTTTAAGAACTTTCCATTCTACTAGAGAATACAAAACATAACGAGATAAATTGACAAATAATTTAGAGAGGGACAGAAAGACTAAGAGATCAACAGGTGGCACATTTGAGATGAGCCTTGATGGCAAGCAAGGATTCTTGGGAAGACATGAAGAAATAGTCAGTTCCTAGCATGGAGAATAGCTTGAACACAGCCACAGAAGTGAGAAAGAGGACTTCAAATGCAGACAAGAGCAAGTGAAGTAAGGTGATTTAGTCAGAACAAATTGATTATATGAAAGGGAATAATGTGAAATAAATATGAAAAGGCTGATAAAAAGGCAAATAAAAATGAAATATGACAGATTAGGAAACACTTTTATAAATTTCACTCTGGTGATTTTGCTTTAAATATGTCATTAAAATAACAACAAAATATGAAAAGAGTAAACAAAGCAAAAAACCCTCACTGATCTTATTAATTGGAATTATTATCGGGGATATATTTCAAGGAAGGATAAGTCAGTTTTTTTAAACATTTATTAATATTCATTTTTTAAACATTTATTAATAATCATTTTTAACATGGTTACATGATTCATGCTCCCACTTTCCCCCTCACCCCCCGCACTCCCCCCACCCATGGCCGACGCACATTTCCACTGGTTTTGTCATGTGTCCTTGATCAAGACCTATTTCCAAATTGTTGGTAGTTGCATTGGTGTGGTAGTTTCGAGTCCACACCCTCAATCATGTCCACCCCGACCCATGC